>NC_057807.1:331987574-332026423 GCF_018294505.1 Triticum aestivum | reverse complement strand
CACCGGAGAGGAGAAGTATGGTGGAGGAGAGAAGGAAAGATGAAATGAAGAGAGGAGGAGAGGAGCAGCCATATATACGGCATACTAATGGCGCACCGCGGGCAGGTGCGCCATTAGTAATTTTTTTTTATTTTTTTGATTTATTTTGAATTTTGAAGGCGGGAAGATACTAATGGCGCACCACGGGCAGGTGCGCCATTAGTAATTTTTTTATTTTTTTGATTTATTTTGAATTTTGAAGGCGGGAAGATACTAATGGCGCACCATGGTCAGGTGCGCCATTAGTAATTTTTTTTATTTTTTTGATTTATTTTGAATTTTGAAGGCGGGAAGATACTAATGGCGCACCATGGGCAGGTGCGCCATTAGTTAGTTTGAATTTTTTTGATTTTTTTTGCCTCTCTAGATCTTAAAAGCCCCGTATCTTTTTTTCTGTTAGGTTTTTGAGGATTTTGGAAATGTTTAACGGGGTTCCCCCGGTTAAATTTGGATGTAACTTTTTGAGTAGATGATTTTTCATATAAAAAACTTTTTCATCCGAGTTAGTATGCAAAAGTTATGCCCACTTTTACAAATTCTCGTGAGATTTTGCAAATGAAGTCAAAATTCATATTTGCAAATTTTCCCAACAACTAGGCCACATATCACATGGGAAACTTATTTTATTTTATTTTTTTGACATTTTTATCATTTTGTTTTATTTTTTTAAAAACTGAAAAGGCGATCCACAGGGGGGGGTGCACTCGGTGGAAGTGGTGGCCAAGGTTACTAATGGCGCACCGTGGCATGGTGCGCCATTACTAGTTTAACTAGTAATGGCGCACCACACCCACGGTGCGCCATTAGTATGTTTGGACAGGCGCACTAGTTCAAAAAAAATAATGGTGATACTAATGGCGCACCGTAGGCAGGGTGCGCCATTAGTAGTTTCAACACTAATGGCGCATCAGAAGGTGGTGCGCCATTAGTATATACTAATGGCGCACCACATGTCTGGTGCGCCATTAGTGTCATTTCCATCTATAGCCCTTTTCCTAGTAGTGGAAATTGAAGTGTATTCGCCGAGAAGATGGACAAAAGCTGTTGGCAGAGATACATGGAGGCATATGTGGCCAGCACATAGGCGCAAGAGCACTTGCCGACAAAGATTTTCGGCAAGGTTTCTTTTGGCCAACAGCCCTCCAGGATGCAACTGCACAAGTAACCAAGTGTGAAGCGTGCCAGTTCCACTCCAAAAAGATACACCAGCCAGCTCAAGCTCTCCAGACAATCCCTTTATCCTGGCCATTTTCGGTCTGGGGGCTCGATATCCTCGGCCCCTTCCCCCGAGCTGTCGGGGGCTTTGAGTACTTGTACGTCGCAATCGACAAGTTCACAAAGTGGCCGGAAGTGCAGCCAGTGAGGAAGGTGACAGCACAGTCAGCAGTCAAGTTCTTCAGGTCGATTGTTTGCCGTTTCGGGATCCCTAACAGGATCATCACCGACAACGGCACGCAATTCACGAGCCGCACCTTCATGCAGTACGTCCAAGACCTTGGCGCCAAGGTATGCTTCGCTTCTATTGCTCACCCGAGAAGCAACGGTCAAGCAGAGAGGGCAAATGCTGAAGTGCTGCGCGGACTCAAGACCAGAACTTTCGACAGGCTGCACAGATGCGGAAGGAACTAGATCAAGGAGCTGCCGGTGGTTCTTTGGTCGATCAGAACGACGCCAAATCGAGCAACTGGCCAGACACCTTTCGCTCTAGTCTATGGAGTAGAGGCAGTTCTCCCCATGGAACTCGTATACGGATCACCTCGAGTGCTCTCTTATGATGAGCTTGAGCAAGAATAGCTGCGGCAAGACGACGCGCTGCTCCTTGAGGAAGATCGTCTTCAGGCTGCTGTACGAGCTGCTCGATACCAGCAAGCTTTGCGCCGCTATCATAGCCGCAAAGTTAAAGCCAGAAGCTTCGAGGAAGGCGACCTTGTTCTTCGGCGAGTTCAGTCCGCCAAGAATTCCAACAAGTTGACGCCAAAGTGGGAAGGCCCTTATCGGGTGAGACGAGTCACAAGGCCTGGTGCTGTCCGCCTTGAGACCGAAGATGGCGTTCCGGTGAGCAACTCCTGGAACATAGAACATCTTCGTAAGTTTTTCCCATAAGGCGCGGTTGCCGGAACCCGTTCCGGCAACCACCTTTTGTACAAGTCTTGCCGCTGTTGCATGTAATCCTTTGTACAAAGCCGGGCGCAGATCCCGTGCATAAGTAAAACCCCATGTACTCCGCACAGCTTGTCCATTTCATGCGTTAGTTCCTTTCTTGCATGTGATTATCTGACACTTTGTGCAGCATTTACATCCGGTAAGCAGTAACGAGCCGAAAAGCTCCATATTATTATTTTCTCTTCTTTCTTTTTCTTTTAAAGGAAAAGAAGGTTCTCCCGCACACAAGTTTGCCGGGGGGAGGAGAAGATTGTAGTATGGGCCAGGTGTCGTTCAAGCAAAGACTTGCCTTGCCGGGGAGCAAATGACAGAAATGCTAAGTTGCCAAAGTTTGAGCAATCACTTTTTTAAATTTTTGAGTTATCTTCCTCGAACGACCCTGCTTTGTATGGAAAACCTGTGCGCGGAGGAACCAACTCATGGCTAGTTGCTCCCTTACTTTGTTTCGAGTCCGCTCAACAGCTTAAGCGTGCTGCATCTAGTCGCGACAAGGTTTCTTGTCGGAAGCAGCGCCGCCAGCAGGCTGCTGAAGTTCCGCACTCAGCGCTCGCGGCTCGGGCGCCTGCGCCGACAAGTTCCCTAGAAGCGTAGGGTAAAAACATACAAAGGAAGGAATCTAGTAGAGGAAATAACATTGCAATTGATAGACAGAAATAAAGTTATATTACAAAGATAACTTGTCGCAGCTCTAACAGACTGTTCTCATAACATGACTAGCAGCGACAAGGGAAAAGAAGAAATGGGCGGCCTAATCTACGCGTCCGCCCTTGACTCGCTTGATCTCGCTCACCTTGTCCACAATGGGTGCGACAAGGGCCTTGAGTTCATCCAGATCGGTGTCAGGCGGCAGGGACCTGAGACGTTGGTGAAGCTAAGGCCTGGATTGCGGAAGGCTACCTTCATCAGCACCTTCTGGAGAACCCCGGTGCAGATTTTGCGCGACTCGTCGGCCAGCTGCTTTGGGATCCTCTCCCGGAGCCGCTGGAGTGCCGTCGCTACGCCCTTGAAGAACAGGCTGAGCTTGGCGCTGGGTTGAAGACTCTCGTCGGAAGGATACCCAAAATCCTCCATCCCCAGCTGCGCCAGCTCCTCGTTGATGACTACGGCAGTGTTCACCAGACCCTCGGTCCAGTGCTCCATTGTGTCTCTGAACGAGTTCTGGGTAACTGCAATGCTCTCCAGCAGCGCCCTGTCAGCCTTGACCTTCTCTGCCAAGGTCTTCTCCCGCTCCTTGGCGGCCTCCAGCGTCTGCGTCAGCGTGGCCAGCTTCAGCTCCAGGTCTGCTTTGGAATCCTTGGCGGCGCTGAGCTCCTTGCCCCTCTCAGCGAGAAGGCCTTGCAGCTCGCCGTGGGCGGCAGCATCCTTCTCGCGCTCACGCTTGAGCGTGGCAAGCTCCTCGCCGCTCCTCCCAATATCGGCCTCCAGCCATGCCACCTTCTCCTCTAGCTCTTTATTGGCGGCCTCTGCAGTTGCCGCGGCATCCTTTGCCTCCTTGAGCGCCCCGCCAAGTGCTCACTCACGCTCGGCGAGCTCTTCCTCGTAGCTGTCGAGGTGGGCCTTCCGCTGCACTAGCTCGCCTTCCCGCGCGGACTGCTTCTCGGCAGCAAGTCTTTGTTCTTCCTCAGCCTCGGCCTTCTCGAGAAGAAAGGTCGTGCGCTCCTCGTCGACTCGCTCCCGCTCCTGCGCCAGGGACCGGAGAGCTTCTTGATTCTGTCCCCGGAGCTCCTCCGCGCGCTTCTCCATGTCAACTCCCGCCTTCGCGACAAGTGCTTCCCGGGAAGCCAACTTGGCTTGCCGGGTGTGGTAGAGTGACAGCAGCTTCCGCAGCAGCTGCTCCTCCTCAGGCTCGCCACTGCTGCTGCCGGGCGCGTCAACCAATGACAGTCCAGCAGAGGCAAGCACCTCCCCGTCAAAAGTCTCCCCCTCGACCGGCGCCCTGGAGCTCGACGCCCAGGGCAGCTTGATGAAGATGTTGTCACCGGCCTGCAAGTAGGCGCCGGACTGGGGCTCCTCGGAGCCCGGCTCTGCAGAAGCGGCAGAGGGTTCGGCGGTCGGTGCAGCGCCCGGCGCTCCTGCAGCCTCAGGGTCGTCAGTGCGACCGCCCGACCCCTCGCCGGCTTCCACAGCAGCAGCCCCGGCGGCCTCCTCGCCGGCAGTCTCATCAGCATCGGCACCTTCCTCGCCAGCACCTTCTGTCTCCATTGGCTCAGCCATAGATGGGTCTGAAGAATGAAGAAGGGAGGAAAATCAATCGAAAATCCAAGAAAGGAAAAACGGAAGAAACAGAACCCAAGGGAAAGTTTCTGGGCAAGTGGATTACCTGCGCCAAGATCTCCAGTTGCGGCCTCAGTCGCCGCAGGATCAGCAGTGCCATCCCTTGCCGGTGAGTCCCCCCTTGCCGGAGAGTGCTCCCTTATCGGGGACTCCTCCCTTGGCGGCGCAGTCGAAGCAGGTGGCACTTCGGGACCGGCCTCCGGGCGCTCCTGATGAGGCTGCTCTGCTCCTGCACAAGTCAACAAGCAAGATGTCAACAAAGGAAAAAGCACTCAAGCGCGCCCGGCAGCAGAAGGTTAAACTATGAACTTACGCTGGGGGCTGCGCTGGGGGCTGCTTTGAGGAGTGATTGCCGAGTCTGTCAAGGTGAACTCGGACCCACCCCCTATCGACAAGGTGGGGTCGTCTTCGATGACGATCACCGCGGCCTTGGCCCTCTTCGCCGCTCTCTGGGCCAGTGTTCTGAAAAGAAAGGAGTCCAGATTGGAGCAAGTCAGATACAAGATATAAACAGCAAGATTGAAGGATTATAAGAGCACCAAAGAAACTCACTCTTCTTCCTCCTCGTCGGAGCTGAGCGCGGAAAGATCGAAGTCCGGCCCTCCTCCGGTGCGGCGAGGTGGAGGAGTAGGATCCCTTGCCCGCTTGGCGGGGGCAGTGGCGATGGCCCGGGAAGATCCCGCTCCAGTTGCCGCTGTTGCGTGAGGCGCTCCCGCGGCAACATTGCTTGCCGCGGTAGAGCGCGTCGCGCGGCTCGGTGGCTGTGGAGCCGGCTGCCGCCCCGCTGCGTCCCCGGCCCTGCGAAGGCGCCTCCTTGGCGGGGCCGGGGGCTCCGCCTGCGGCAAGTTCACTGAAGGCTCAGCCTCCTCCTCGCCGGCCTCGCTCGACTCGGCTTCGGAATCGGCAGGCTCCTCTTCACCCATGAACTCCGCGCATTCGGCAAGGTTTGCCGCCTCTGCAGCCTCCGCCTCCTCCATGGTGAACCCGAATGCGCTCGCGGCAGCTGCAGCCGCAGCCTCTTCTGCCCTAGTGGCGATAAGCTGCAGCTCCTCGTCGGTGGTGTCACGGGTGAGGCTCTTCTGCTCGTCAGCGCGGACCGGCACTTCCTCCAAGGTGTCGAAGAATGCTCGCACAATGTCATCCGCGGGCTCTTGCCAAGTTGGGACGATGCCGTGTGAATCGCACAACGGCATCATGGCGCGGATCCGGTCAAGCGAAGAGTTATTGCACATAGGAACTACGCCCCTCGGCAGTGTGAATGGGTGCTGGGGGTCGCGTTTGAATAATTCCAAGAGCATTGCGTCCAACTCCAAGACGGTGAAGTTGTAGTTGAGGCCCGGCCGCAGTCTCATGATGTCCGCCGAGTTCTTGAACTCCCAGGCGGGCCTCCCCCTCTCCTGCAGGGGGGCAATGCGGCGGCGGAGGAAATCTGCCCCGACAGCACCTACAGTGAGACCGGCAAGCCTGAGGCGAAGAATCCTAGTGATGGCGATCTTCAGCCTCTCGTCTTCCGGGGCCACGTTGCTCCAGTCGTTGCCGCGCACTATTGGAGTTTGGCGCGGATTCTCCTCGACGATCCAGCACCACTCCGCTCTCCACTCCTCCCACTTGCTGCGGAGCTCACCATCCAAGTACGCCTCCTTCTTGCCGACTCTCGAGACCCAGGCAATCCCTCCGGCAAGTGGCTCTCCTCTCTCTACCCGAGGAATGAAGTAGTGGCGGAAAAGGGCAACACTAGGGTGGACTCCGACAAAGTTTTCGCACAAGTGTGCGAAAACTGCCATGGTCAGGACAGCATTGGGGGTGAAGTCAAGGAGGCGGAAGCCATATGTGTTCATAATGTCACAGAAGAACTCCGAGAAAGGCGGGCAGAGCCCGCAATAGAAGAATAGTGGGAAGAACGGGTACCCATTTGGAGCCAGCTTCAAAGCGTAGCCGGGAGTACCCTCGTGCGCGGATGCGCACGCGTCTCCGTCGCCCAAAAGAGGTAGAAGTACTCCCTCAGCTCCTGCACGCCGAGCTGGGGGGTGAAGATCGCCCGCTCCTTCCGCAACGCCGCGAGCCGCTGCGCCTCGGCCGACTTCACACCCTTTCCCTTGTCGGCTTTCGGGCCCATGGTGGAGGTGGTGAGGGAGGTCGACGGCGTGGAGATGCTGGTGACAATGGGAGGGGCGGAGCGCTGCTCTCTCGGCTTCGAGCAGAAGGGGGGAGCGGTGGAGTTTGTGAAGGAGTAGCAGAAACCAGCAAGGGGGGACGAACTGCCCCTGTTTCCTCTGCTTATAAAGAGGGACGGGGCGGACGTTTCGCCCTTCCTAATAAACAACCACCCACGATCTCCCCCACGATGCCGCATTCAACGCGTGCCGTTATGGGGGAGTGCAGTGGATACGGAGCGAGATTTGCTGTAGCCCAGCCCGCGTGTGCCCGTGCCCTGTCTTGGGCCTGGCCCAACAGCGCTCGGCAACGTGTCTGGCCCAGGCCCGGGGGCTCCTGTCGGTGTACTAGAATAGGGGTACCCTAGTACCCCGAACTTGTGCACGGGCAGTTGCAGCACCCCGCGGCAAGGCTTGCCGGGCGAACGCCAAGACCCTCCAAGGTTCCCTTGGAGCCATCCAAGAACAAAGTATATAAGCTAAGGAGACAAGACCCTGGCAAGAGGAGCTTGCCGGGAAGGCCAATCAAGGCGCACCAAGGAACTTGCCGCGACGCGCCACGCGCTCCGGCAAGGTGACAAGGCCCCGGCAAGAGGAGCTTGCCGGGAAAACCAAACAAGGTACCTCGAAGCCCGGCGAGCGACAAGCCTCCGGGCCCGACAAGATAGCAGCAGCGGCAAGACGCTTGCCGCGGCAGGCGGCCACTCTGCGCCCACGCTCCAGCATATCCACCAACGTGTCGCTCTGTGGGCCTCTCCGGGCGCGCGTGGCAGGAGGCTGTGCAGCCAGCGGTGCGCAGTGGCATGCGAAGCTGACAAGATCGCCATCGTGGCGAACGGTGGCGCCCCTAACGGTCCTTTTCTGCACTGTTCGGGCGACTCAGACGGGCATTTAATGCCCTTGTCCCCTGCCGTCAGGGTTAGGTAGGATGCACTGTACAAGCAACTGTATCAACTACCTCACTTTTTACGTTTTTACCCTCCTCTGCGTTGCCACCTGTCGGTGACCCCTTTAGCGTATAAAAGGAGGCCCATGCGCAACGTAGAGGGGGTTCGGTTCGTTCGGTTCGGAGCCTCAGACAGTCGGCTTTGATCCATTCGTAGCCCAGAAAACACATCACTCTGGCTCGAGAGCAAGAACACCAGATAATACAACTAGACAAGCAGCAGTAGGAGTGTTATCTCTCCGGAGAGCTCCGAAGCTGGGTAAACTGCTCGTGTGCTTCGGCTCGATCTGCTCTTCGTGCGACCTCCGCCCCCCGCTGAACCGAAAGGGGCCCGGTCCGCCGGCCCCATAGGTGTTCGTGGATCAGTTTTCCCCGACACAGGGACCGACTCAAGACAGCTCAAAGCCGACAAAAGAGTTATTACGATCAAAAACATCGGGGGTCAGCTTTGAACCCGGTGAATATGTGTACCTACGAGTATCTCCTATGAGGGGCCTGCAACGGTTCAAGGTTAAAGGAAAGCTAGCACCAAGATTTATTGGACCCTTCTGTGTAGTTGCACGAAGAGGCACACTAGCCTACCAGCTAGACCTACCCGAAGGACTGTCAGACGTCCACGACGTGTTCCACGTCTCACAGTTGAGGAAATGCGTAAGCAACCCAGAGAAGCATGTATCTCATGAGGACATTGACGTGCAACCAGACCTCACCTACAGAGAACGTCCAATAAAAATATTGGAGGAGTCTGAAAGGAGAACCCGTTAGAAAACAATAAAGTTTTTCAAGGTTCAATGGAGCAATCACACCGAGGAGGAAGCAACGTGGGAAAGGGAGAATTTTCTTCGGACAGAACACCCACACCTATTTGAGGATCAGCTGAAATCTCGGGGACGAGATTTTTCCTAAGGGGGTAGGTGTTGTAACACTCCAAAATTTTGATTTGGTTTTTATAAAAATCTTTATTTGATTTAAAGGAGGTTATTTGAATTTTTTTTGAGAGGGACTCTCCTTCCCAATTTTTTTATGACAAATATGTTTTCTTTAGAAAGGTCCTTCTCAACCTTGATCTTTGGTGTTGAGGGTTTTTCATAAATTATGTTGGCTCAACACCAATAATATTGGAGGGTTTTTGCAAAAAAATTATTAAAAAGAAATCCTATGGATTTTTGTTTTTTCCTTCTTTTCCCTTTTAAAAATTCCTCTTTTGCCATGTCACATGGTGACATTGTCTTCCAAAACCCACCCCTACCTTGGATCAAGTCAAGTCTCCCAACTCCAGCAAGTTTCAACCCATTTTTGATTTTTATTCTATTTATTTTACCCTCAAAACTATTCCTGTCACTTATTTTGAACCTTGGTGATTTACAAAGGAACCACGAGAACCCTTTTGAGTTTTGGTCCCAAACAAACTCCCCTGGCTAGTCTTTAGTACCCTCAACCTAGATCCATCAAGATCCACTTGTCCACAATTCAAATTTTTTCAAATTTTGCTTGCTGCAAGTTTGAACCAGATTTGCCATTTTTGATGAAATTCATTCTTTTTCTTCTCCAAAAATTCTGAGATAAATCATGCAGCCCCTGGATGCATTGAGAGGTCACCTCACCAAAGATCAACTCCAGAAAAATTTTCCACATGCCAAAAACATTTCATCGAACACCTGGCGTGCATTGTTTCTGTCAAAATTTAGAAAAGTTCAGAGTTCAGTGATTCAGTGTGTCGTCAGTGTCGTTTCTTCAGCGCCGCAGCGTCAATCTCACCAGTGCTCGCGCTGGCCTCTAGCTCCCTGCTCCTCCTTCTTATCCAGTGCGCCGCACGGTCGTTTGGACGGGCGCAAGCGTCGGTGGTGACGTGTCTCGCCAGCACCGGCGTCTTCTGTGGTGGCTGAACCACCGTGGCGGCCAGCAGGGGCCGGCCCTACCTTTCGGAGCCGTCCAGCACCGCCCAAGCCACCAGAAACCTCCGCGTGGCTGTCCGCTTGCCTGTGCGTGCTGCAGCACCATCGCCATGGCCTGAGAGGCGCAAAGCGCGCCCTCTCCCGCCGACGAGCCCATGACCCGTTCCATCGAGGGCTTGGAGTGTCGCCCAAGTCTGGCCAAGTTTAGCTATGGGAGGAAGCCAATGATCCAATCCGCAGCTTCCCCGACCCCTAAACCCCCCGTTCGACTACTGCCTCGCTGTAATCACCACCGGAGTAATCCCGATCACGGCAACCGCCTCGGGCCAGCTATAAATGGAGGCCTTGAGCTCGCCCTCGACACAAAACCACTCCTCCACCTCACCAGAGCCACGCCCAGCCACTAGGAGGGCCTCGAGGAGGTCTTCTTCCCCGACTCCGGCCGCCCCGATCCGCTTCGGGCTCCGGCACGATTCTCTCCGGTGAGGGCATCTCCGCCTCCCAAACCGCGTCAGCAACCTTCTAGTGCACCCACTCTTCTAACCCTAGCCTCAATTTGGCGCCTGCAGCTCTCCCCGGCGAGATCCACCACCACCCGAACCGCCGCCCGCCGGAGTAAAGGCCGCTGTCGACGTGGTGCTCGCCGACGACCAACTCCACCACCCACAGACGCGGAAGAGCATCGTGAGTCTGTAGGTACCCTCCTTTCCCCCTACCTCACCGTGGATGGGCGCCGGCAACCACCGCTGCCCTCCGGCGCCAGTGAGATCTATTTTGAATTCAAACCTGACGGGTGGGACCCCCTCGTCAGTTTTTTTCTCCTTTTCGAACCGTTTTCTGAAAATTCCTTCGGGCAAAATACGTTTTCTAACTGAAACGTTTTCTGTCTTTTTATAAACTACCCCCTGGAAACTTTCTATTTCATTACAGATGAGTCCCTGGACCAAAACCTTAATAACTTTTAAACAAAAGATGATTTTGAATTGATTCTTTTTCTGTCATCTTTATTTTTCTGTCTAGTGTTTTATCATATTTATATGAAAAATATTTGGAATAAGTTTTATGCACACACGGTATTTATGTTAGTATGTGATTTCTCTATACTGTAGATACCGGAGGAGGTGACGGAACCGCAAACTTCGCCGAGCTAGACTCCGACTACTCCGAACCAGGCAAGCATATTTGAACCTTTGATATGATGAGTGTCTTGCATGTTTACTTGAGTAGTTATTTCATGGCATGTTTAATATACGCATCAGTGAGTGTCATATTGCATGCAAGGCAACTACAAGTGAGCTTCGAAACTTGATGTGTCATTTGATGGGAGATAACATGATCATGTGGTGACATGAAAGGTGGTAAGATGGTATTGTTGAAGCATGCCAGTCTTATGTCAAACTGTTTAACTCCAGTGTTAACGTGGATCATGTCACGTTACCGTCCGTCCCCTTTTCGTGCTGCCACATGTTTTCTGCAAAGAATACGGTTTAGTAAGTTGCAAACCTCTTTCCACGTACACACCAAATAGAGGGGCCGTGATGAGGGCTCCATGGCCCTGGATTAAAGCCCGTCATCCAGTCAGGGGCCATGGGTGTTTCCGGTTGGGACCGAGAGGGGGGCACCCATTAGAGCGTGCGATATAAATTTGATCCCATGCTATTCGAGGTTGTGGCCTCCCCGTCTTAAAGTTTTTCTTGAACATTGCCTAGGGTGATCCCTGGCAACGGGATGTGGAATGGGTGTGTACTGGTTAGATGTGTTTTCCTCTAAAATACAGTAACCGGAACTAGTCCTTTGTGACTACTGAAATCCGTTGGCTGTGGTTAAAAAGTACAAACTCTGCAGAGTGAAAACCATTCGAGTAACCGTATCTACGGTCAAGGACTGTGATCAACTTATCTATGTCAGTGTCAGTGTCAGTCTCAACGTCCGTCTGAGTGTCAGTCCCAGTGACAAATCTCTGGTGAATAAACATGAGTGTTAAACCCGGCTGAAGGTTATTCCTGTGGATGGACTAACCCATTTATTACTATGTACTGAGTATTTCCTTGGAATGATTTAAATTCGTGAACTGCTTGAATTCGAATGATGAAATATAAGTCCTTTATGTGATGTTGCTCAGGCGTCCAACTGTGGCACTCTTGTTATTTACTTTTGATATAAGCCCTTTATGAGATGTCACTCAGACGTCCGACTATGGCATTCTTGTTATTTACTTTCAATATAAGCCCTTTATGTGATGTCGCTCAGACGTCTGACTATGGCATCCTTGTTATTTACTTTCAATATAAGCCATTTATATGATGTCGCTCAGACGTCCGACTGTGGCATCCCTGTTATTTACTTTCATTATAAGCCCTTTTCAAGATGTCGCTTAAGACGTCCGACTGTGGCACGTACTGTCATTTACCATTCAATATAAGCCCTTTATGCGGTGTCGCCCTGACGCCCGACTGCGGCATGTTAATTTATTTTTACCTTTCGAGGCGTCGCTTCAGACACCCGATCGGCCTTCAGTTATTTTATTGGGATTTCGGGAGGACTACCGCCTGACTTCCTTTTTATTTAACATGTCGTGCAAATTTATTATCTGAGTGCGCATTACTAAACTACTCATGTGCATCATGTTTGCATTTGTTATATCTTATGTCCGAACTGTCTCGCGACTACATTCAAAGTACTCACTTGGCTTGTTGATTTGGCCAGACATTGACGAAGGCGATCTTATGGATGAAGAGTACGATAGCGAGTCCGACGCCTAGAGGAGTCCCAGTCAGTCCCGTGTGATCCTGGAATTGGTCACTTGTATCATATACGCTTCCGCTACCCGAATAAAATCATCAAGCCTCACTCCGACGCTCGATGAGCTGTAAGATTTAGGAGTCATATCACCCACTTCACTGTGACATGTCCACCACCACTTTTATTACGAGTCAGTAGTTAGGCCACCATACCCTTGTGTCATATCCGCCTTTATGTATAATATCGGCGTGCTTGTAATAAATTGTTGAGTAGCCTCTGCTCAACCTTATATAATATTTAGTACTTCTGGATTTCTGTATCAAGGATTTGTCTACCAGTAAGGAGGATTTTACTATACTGGTCCAATAAAAGGGTTGGTTTCTCAATAAATATTTTATTGGAAAACTGGTCCTGACACCAGTCCACTTTGTTTCACATAAGAGGGGTTAGGGTAAGCATATGAATAAGCAGAGAAATTCTTCAAGGACTTATGAACATAATGATTAAAAGAATAATGCTCATATTCATAGCCCTTAGCTCTACCCCGCGAAACAGAGGGGTTAGCACGATGAAGATCATATGAGGACTTTTATCCTTTTGAGGAACTTGATCCACGTGAGGAATTTGGTCCGTCTGAGGACTTGGCTCCATATGAAGAATATCTGGAGTTCCTATTATTCACAGGTGGTGTCATGAGGACATTCACCTGAAGACTTTGAAGGCAACTCTTGGGAACCCAGATTTTCTTCATAGGGGAACCGTTCCTGCAGTTTGTGCCAACATATCTAGCAAATACTTCACCATTTTGATTTTTGAACAGTTTATAGTTGGAGTCAAATGACTCATTAGAAGAATGAGGAGATTCACATGTAAAGCCAGATAAATTGGATGGATCAACTGGAGGTCCCTTTGCAGCAACCCATGAGGTTTTGGGGTACTGCTCAGGCTTCCAATATGTTCCATCAACATCGAGTTTCCTCTCAAAGGAAATACCTGAGGGAGTCCTGGATTAGGGGGTATCCGGACAGCCAGACTATTGGACCGTGAAGATACAAGACTCAAGACTTCATCCCGTGTCCGGAGGGGACTCTCCTTTGTGTGGAAGACAAGCTTGGCGATCCGGATATTAGATTTCCTTCTTTGTAACCGACTATGTGTAAACCCTAGCCCTCTCCGGTGTCTATATAAACCGGAGGGTTTAGTCCTTAGGGACACAATCATAATCATCATAGGCTAGCTTCTAGGGTTTAGCCTCTATGATCTCGTGGTAGATCTACTCTTGTAATACTCATATCATCAATATCAATCAAGAAGGAAGTAGGGTTTTACCTCCATCAAGAGGGCCTGAACCTAGGTAAAACATCGTGTCCCTTGCCTCCTGTTACCATTAGCCTTAGACGCATAGATCGGGACCCCCTACCCGCGATCTGCCGGTTTTGACACCGAAATTGGTGCTTTCATTGAGAGTTCCTCTGTGTCATCACTGCAAGGCTTGATGGCTCCATCAATCATCAACAACACGGTCCAGGTTGAGACTTTTCTCCCCGAACATACCTTCGTGTTCGGCGGCTTCGCACTGCGGGCCAATTCGCTTGGCCATCTGGAGCAGATTGACAGCTACGCCCCTGGCCATCAGGTCAGATTCAGAAACTTGAACTACACGGCCGATATCCATAGAGACTTGATCTCGACGAATTCGGGCCTACGCCAGGAGCACCGAACAGTCACGACGGGCATGGCTTAGACCTGCTATCTCACAATACTCAGGATATCGCACCTGCAGCAGCTCCGGACCTAAATCCGAGGCAGATTGCGTCGTCCGAGGACGGGTGGATGGAACCCGCCTCGGAGGCCTCACACTCATCGACGGTAGAGCCGAGCACCGGCTTCACTTCCAAGGAAGCCTGTGTCGCCGGACCCCCGGACTCGTGTCCGGTTGTAGGTTCCAGTCCGTGCACCCCCGAGCCCGCCGAATCTGGTTCAGCTCCAGCAATGGAATTCACCGCTGCGGATATCTTCCAGTACTCGCCCTTTGGCGACATGTTGCACTCATTAAAGTCTCTCTCTTTGTTAGGAGACTCTTGGTCAAACTATGTCCATCTCAAGGGGGAAGAAGGCGACGAAGAAATTCGTCGCCCATCCACCACCCACTTCATAGCCACTGTCGATGATGTATCAGACATGCTTGACTTTGACTCCGATGATACCGACGATATGGACGTCGGCGCAGGAGACGATTCAGAACCACCACCAACGGGGCGCTGGACCGCCACCTCGTCATACGATATATACATGGTGGATACGCCTAAGGAGGACGACGGCGACGAACTGGAGGATAAAACCCCCAGACAAAAGCCAAAACGACGGCGCAGACGCCGCCTCAAGTCCAGCAACAGTAAAAATAGAGATAACAGCGCTAGAAAGATCGACACCCCAGTCAACTCCGAGGGCAACAGCGACCATATGGACCCAGCAATGGAGCAAGATGAGCCAGATCACGTCAAACACAGCCCGAAGCAGAAGCCCGATCACATTGATCCCGAGGGACGAACTCATCAAACTGCCACGGGACAAGAGCACAGTCCGGACGACGATGCATTCTCATCCCGGAAACACGTTTGGAACGAGATAACCTCCACAGAAGTCTTATGGCCACTGGGAGAAGTCTAAAGAAGCAGAAGCAAAGGCCTAAGGACACACAGGAAACGCTCAATCGCAGATGGAATAAAGTGCTAGACACTGAAGAAAAGTATGGCGACGATCGCCACACAAAGAGCTATCCAAAACGCAAGCTGCTGCCAGAATTCGACGATGAGGTCGTTCCACCGAAGAACAATATGGCCAAGAGGCCGAACCAACCACTTCGTAACCGCAATAGAGCAGCTACCGACGCCGCACACGATTTATGTGAGCTCCTAGATAAAAAGGCCAGCACGACCAGGTCCATCTATGGATCTAGAGGACACGCCCCAGCGTAGGACTATAGTCACCAAAACAATCAGACTGATCGAGTACCAGTTCGAAATCAGCACCGGACACAACAACAGCCGATGGCATTCCACAACACGTCTAGATACAGAGGGGTTGCTCACCCTCTGTGCTTCACCGAAGAGGTACTGGACCACGAATTTCCATAGGGTTTTAAACCTGTGAACATAGAGGCATATGACGGCACGACAGACCCCGGGGTCTGGATTGAGGATTTTATCCTGCATATCCACATGGCTCGTGGGGATGACCTCCACGCCATGAAATACCTTCCCCTCAAGTTGAAGGGACCATCTCGACACTGGTTGAAAAACCTCCCCGAAAATTCAATCGGAAGTAGGGAGGAACTCGAGGATGCTTTCAGGGCCAATTTTCATGGGACCTATGTCCGGCCTATGGACGCGGACGACTTAAGTCACATAATTCAACAGCCTGGAGAGTCCGCCCGCAAGCTTTGGAACAGATTCCTCACTTAGAAAAATCAAATTGTCGATTGTCCGGATGCCAAAGCCTTAGCGGCCTTCAAACACAGCATCCGGGACGAGTGGCTCGCCAGACACCTCGGCCAAGAAAAGCCGAGGACAATGGCAGCCTTAACAAGCCTTATGACCCGCTTTTGCGCGGGTGAAGATAGCTGGTTGGCCCATACAGGCACCAGCGACCCAAGTACATCCGAAATCAGGGATGGCAATGGGAAGCCACAGCGCAATAAAAACAAACCTCAAAACAAGGAAGAAAGTCCGGACAACACAACGGTCAACGCCGGATTCAGGGGCCCTCGACCCAGTCAACAAAAGAAGCCATTTAAAGGCGGCAAAGAGGAACCGTCCAGCCTGAACAAAGTCCTGGACAGACTATGCTAAATTCATGGCACCCCCGAAAAACCTGCAAACCACACTCACAGAGAATGCTGGGTCTTTGAGAAGGCCGGCAAATTAAATGCCGAACGCAAGGGAAGGGAAACACCAAGTGAAGACAAGGATGAGCCTCGCCAGCCGAACACTGGGGGACAGAAAAAATTCCCACCAGAGGTAAAACAGTAAACATGATCCATGCGACTCACATACCCACGAGAAGCCGCCAATGCACGCTCAGAGACGCATACGCTATAGAGACCGTCGCCCTCAAGCTTAACCACTGGTCGGCCTGCCCGATCACCTTCGATCACAGGGACTAACCGACTAGTATGCGGCACGGAAGATCAGCTGCCCTGGTGCTCGACCCAATAATCGATGGATACCATCTCACTCGCGTCCTCATGGATGGCGACAGTAGTCTTAACCTAATATACCAAGACACGGTCCATAGGATGGGGATAGACCCATCCAGAATTAGCCAAAGTAACACCACCTTTGAAGGGGTGATACCAGGCGTCAAAGCCCACTGCAGGGGCTCGCTCGTGCTAGAGGTGATATTTGGCTCCCCAGGCAACTTCAGAAGCGACAAACTACTCTTCGCCATCGCCCCCCTCCAAAGTGGTTATCATGCCTTGCTCGGGAGAACGGCCTTCACCCGCTTCAGTGCAGTACCATTGTAAGTGCATCTAGTGCCACCCCTAGTTCGTTTTGGAGTATTGACGACAAACCTGGTTGAGGGACTAATGTATTTGTGAGAATTGCAGGATAACACAGGTAGTAGTCCCTCCTTGATTCGGTTTACCTACTAGAGATGACCCCTAAAAACGTGTGAAGACATTGAAGGCAATGGTGGTCTCTGAAGATATTCACATTGAAGACTATGACACAAGAAGACATTTAGTGAAGACTATGGAGCGCGAAGACTTAGTTGTTTCGTTGTTTCCTTTTCTTCTTTGTTGAGTCATAGGAACCACCGCACTGTTAAGTGGGGTCCAAGTGAACAAAGTCAGAGTGACTGAAGTGATGCTCAAACCAAATCCTATGTCTTCGAGCGAAGACAACGAGAGCAAATCCTATCTTGTGTCGGATAAGTCAGCTTTACTTGTAGCCCAAGTCAAGCTGCCGCGTGTGTTTGAAATCTGGCCGTTGCGACACGTGTCAGTTCCTTAGTGACCCAGGGTCATTTCGGACAAATCCGGTCGGGTTGCCCAGTGGCTATAAATAGCCCACCCCCTACAGCATAAATTGGTGGCTGTTCAGAGTTAGTACACGGCTTTTGTCGTTTGAGAGCAACCCACAGCCGAAGCTTTCGAGAGAGATTCCTTGTGAGGACAAAGCCCAAACCGCCCAGAGCCCAAAGAGTGTTTGGCATCACTGAAGTCTTTCTGTCCGCGTGATCTGAAGACTAGTTACACTTGAGGACTGTGAATCCTTCAGCCGGTTAGGCGTCGCATTCTGAGCATCCAAGAGCCATTGTGGATTGCCGGTGAACAAAGTCTGTGAAGGTTCGAAGTCTATCTTGAAGACTTACCAGAGTGATTGGGTGGGGACTAGGTGTCCTTATCTCAAGGGGAATAAGGTGAAGACGCGGTCGTCTGAGTTGAATCTCAGCCTCCCTAACCAGACGTACAGTTGTCACAGCAACTGGAACTGGTCGAACAAATCCCTGTCCTTCTGAAGCCACTGGTTCTATCTCTTACCTCTCTTTACTTACAGTTTGTCTTTGTGAAGTCATTGCCTGCTTGTATTATCTGTTTGACTTCACTGTGTGACTATCTTTTCTGATTGGCTTCATACTATCTTCCTTCCTGATCTTTACTACCTAGCTGCTATTAGTCTTCGTGCTTTCACTATATTGAATACTTGACTATGGCTTGTCTAGTGTAGTATACCTTCCGCTGCATTCAAATAGTGTTGTTTATATTGTTTGTCTTTGAAACTCCCATGTTTTGAAAACTTTCATAAAAATCGCCTATTCACACCCCCTCTAGTCGATAACTAGCACTTTCAATTGGTATCAGAGCAAGGTACTCCCTTGTTCTGTGTGATTCGGTTTAACCACCTGGAGTTTAGCTATGTTGACTGCAGGGATAATCAAAGTCTCCGCTGCGTGCCCCATCTTTGATGGCACTGAATATCCCTACTGGAAGAATAGGATGCGCATGCATCTTGAAGCCATTGATGTCGATCTATGGTATGTCGTCAAGAATGGCGTTCCCAAGACAAGTGAAGGCGTCACCCCTACTGATGTCAAGAAGTTGATTCAACTGGACTCTACTGCCAAGAACATCATTTGTGGTCACCTTACCAACGGATAGTATGGCCGTGTGAGTGCTCTGGAAACGTCGAAGCTAGTCTGGGACTGGCTCTCCAAGGTCAATGAAGGCATCTCAACTCAGCAAGATCAACGTATCAGTACTCTCCGCAACCTCTTCAACCGCTTCAAGAGACACAACAACAAGAATGTCCAGCTCACATTTGATCGCCTCACTGATATCACAAATGAGCTCCAAGCACTCGGCGCCACTGAGATCACGAAGCATGAGATAGTGAAGACACTACTGAGATCTCTTGATAGATCATTTGACACCTTAGCCCTGATGATACAAGAACGCCCTGATTTCAAGACTCTCGATCCATCTGACATACTTGAGAGGCTCAACACACATGAGTACCAGCTATTTGAGAAATGAGATATCTATGGCCCCAACTATGGCCGAACTCGAGCTTTGAAGGCAAAGGCTGCTGCTTCCTCATTTGAAGTAGAATCTGACTTTCTGGTGATCCTGAACACATTGGAAAGGAGCTTGCTATGCTTGTAAAGAAGTTCCAGAAATGCACCAAGAAGAAAGGCTTCAGAAAGTCTTCACAATCCAGCTCAAGGAATAATGAAGCTTCTGCCTATGATCACAAGAAGAGAACCTGTCACAAGTGCAAGAAACCTGGTCACTACATCTCTGAGTGTCCATAGTGGGACAATGAGAAGAAGAAGAGGAAGAGCAAAGAATATGATTCTGATGACAAGAAAAAGAAGAAATCCTCAAAGTCTTCTTCCAAGTCTTCTTCCAGATCTTCATCACACAAGAAGAGCTCATTTGGCAAGGCCCGTGCTTTTGTTGGCAAGGAAATGGATTCAGAGGAGGAGTCAGCTTCAGAGGAGGCGGAGGTGGAGTCTGAGGGGGAGTCTGAAGCGGGTGTTGCAAGTCTGGCTCTAGCTACTGCCTACGTCGCCAAGTCCATCTTCAACACCGAAGACAATGGCTCCATCTCCAACATTGATGTTAATGTCGAGGACGACTCGCCTCCCACCTACTGCTTCATGGCACGCGGTGCCAAGGTAAAATCAAGCGATGCTTACTTTCAAACATCCAGTGAAGATGACTCTGATGATGAATCCAAACCTAGTTACAAAACACTTGCTAAAATTGCAACTGAACAACAGAAAGCTATGGAACATACTCAAAAACTGTTAGACAAAAGCGATGACCTGTTGGACGCGGAAATGACCAAGTCTCAGTCCTTAATTGAAGACATAAAAAATCTTCATATTAAGTACCAGGAACTTGAAGGTCGACATGAATCGCTCACAACTTCTCATGAAAAGCTTTCCTATGATTATCTTCAAAGGAAGCAGGAACTTGAGAAATTGAGATCGGATCATGAAGATCTTCAAAAGGAAAATGAGTCACTTCATGCCCAACAGATCAGTCCCGCTCAGGAAGGATTTGAACCACCATGCCTAAAATGCATTAAGCGTGATAACGCTGCTTCTGTTGCTGAATGTTCTACTGCTGCTACCGTTGCAATATCTTCAACTGCTGACGTGGTAACTAACCCCTCTGCTGAGGATACCACTACTATTGCTGATGAGAATGCCAGGTTGAAGACACTGCTTGAGACAGGGATGTACAAAAGTCTCAAAGGGCATCAGACACTGTGTGATGTCCTCAAAAAGCAGATTCTGAACCGAAACCCTAGGAAAGAGGGTGTTGGGTTCAAGAGGAAAATGAATGTTGATGGGTCGTACTGGAAGCCTAAGCAGTACCCCAAAACCACATGGGTTGCTGCAAAGGAACCTCCAGTTGACCCATCCACCTTATCTGGTTTCACTTGTGCTAACCCCATTATCGTTGATGAATCCTTTGATGTAAACTATAAACTATTTAAGAATCAGAATGGTGAAGTGTTTGCCAGGTATATTGGTACTAACTGCAGGCATGGGCCACCTTTGAAGAAGATAAGGGTTCCCAAAAAAATTCTTGAGAATCTTTGTGTGAATGTCATCATGACACCACCCATGAAGACGACAAACCCCATACCAAAGGGTTCATATGGTCCAAAAGCTTTATACAGACCGAGGACTCATCTGAGTCACCCTAACGTCAATGTTTTACAGGGAAATCATACTCAGACCCATGAATATGAGCGTGTTTCCTCAAACCGCTATGTTCATAGAACAAAGAATTTTTTTGCTTATTCCTATGAGTATTAGTCACCTCCTGCAAGGCTATTTACTAGGGATCCAAAGCTGAAATTCTCAGATGCTGCACTTAGATTCATTGCTTCTAAGCCACCCCTAAAAATGTGGGTGGTTAAGAAAACTTAACTCTATTTTGCAGGGTAAGGTCTCCAGCCGGAAATCAAAGGCGTCCAAAACTAATGCTGGGGACCTTAAACATCTTGTGGGGCGCAAGATAAAATGCCCAAATGGTCTTACTATGTACTTTGTTCCAGGATTCCTTGATACTCACCCTATCTATCCTAACCAAGATCTGAATTTTCATGTTCCACTTGTTCGTTAAATGTTTATGCTTCACAACTCGCTTGGCGAAGCCTGTCCCCCTAACTGCACTGTAGGCTACGACACCTCGTACTTCAGAATGGATTATGGACAATGGATGCACTAACCACAAGACGGACGATCGAAGTCTTTTGATGGATTCAACGCTACGTCCATCAGACAAAAGTCACATCACATTTGCTGACACCGGTAAAAGCAAGATATTGGGTCTAGGTAGAGTTGCAACATCAAGGGATCAGCACATGGATAAAGTGATGCTTGTTGAATCCCTTGGTTTCAACTTAATGTCTGTCTCAATGCTTTCTGACTTAAACATGATTGTGCTATTTGGAAAATATCGATGCCTTGTACTAATGGAATCTGACAAGTCTCTAGTCTTTGAAGGGTATCGGAAAGACGATCTATATATGGTAGATTTCTCAGCAGGACCACAGATGGCCATATGTCTTCTAGCAAAGGCTTCAGAATGCTGGCTCTGGCATCGAAGGCTAGGGCATGCTAGCATGAAGACCTTGCACACTCTCACGAAGAAGAAGCATGTCGTGGGCATCGAAGGCGTCAAGTTCAAGAAGGACCATCTATGTGGCGACTGCGAAGCTGGAAAGATGACTAGGGCCAAGCATCCCTCGAAGACAATCATGACTACATCTCAACCCTTCGAGCTGCTTCACATGGATCTATTCGGCCCTACTCACTACTCTACTCTCAATGCAACTGCTTGCCTCTATGGCTTCGTAATTGTTGATGATTACTCTAGATATACTTGGGTGCACATAATTCTCTACAAGACTGAAGTGCAGGATGTCTTCAGACGATTTGCCAATCGTGCCATGACGAACTATGGTGTCAAGATCAAGCACATCAGAAGCGACAATGGCACTGAGTTCAAGAACACTGGCCTTGATCTCTATCTGGATACACTTGGTATCACACATGAGTTTTCTGCTCCTTATACACCTCAGCAGAATGGCATCGCCGAGCACAAGAACAGAACTCTTATTGAGATGGCTCGAACGATGCTTGATGAGTACAAGACTCCACGGAAGTTCTGGTCTGAAGCCATTGACACTGCTTGCCACATCATCAACCGCGTTTATCTTCACAAGCTTTTGAAGAAAACATCCTATGAGCTCCTAACTGGTAACAAGCCAAATGTAAGCTACTTCAGAGTATTTGGTGCTAGGTGCTAGATCAAGGATCCACATCACACTTCAAAATTTGCACCGAAAGCACATGAAGGTTTTATGCTTGGTTATGGAAAGGATTCGCACTCCCACAGAGTCTTCAACCTCTTTCACTATAAAGTGGTTGAAACTGTGGATGTGCGGTTCGATGAAACTAATGGCTCGCAAAGAGAGCACCTGCCAAATGTGCTAGATGAAGTACCTCCAAGTGAATCCATCAAGCAGATGGGAATTGGAGATATCATACCCTCTGAGAATCAATCTGAAGAGGAACTTGTCATTTCTGCACGTAATCAACCTGAAGACAATGCTTAGCCTGAAGACAATCCCCCAAGTGATGACATTGATCAGCATGAGCAAAATCTTCGTCCTGCTCATCCTCATGTTGCAAATGAGGTTCAGATTGAGAAGATAATTGACAGCTTGAATGCACCTGGTCCACTCACTCGTTCAAAAGCAACTCAAAGAGCAACACAGCTAACCAACTTCTATGGACATTTGCATTTGTCTCAATCTCTGAACCCAATAAAGTTGATGAAGCCTTCATGGAACCTGAATGGATTCAAGCTATGCAAGAAGAGCTTCAACAGTTCGAGCTGAATAATGTGTGGGAATTGGTCAAGCGTCCTGATCCTCGAAAGCACAATATCATTGGCACCAAATGTATATATCACAACAAGCAAGATGAGCATGGTCAAATGGTCAGAAATAAGGCTCATCTCGTTGCGCAAGGTTACACTCAAGTGGAAGGAATTGACTTTGATGAAAAATTTGCTCCGGTGGCAAGACTTGAAGCCATTCACATACTGCTAGCCTATGCAAATCATCACAACATTCTTCTGTATCAAATGGATGTGAAAAGTGCTTTTCTCAATGGAAAGATAGAAGAAGAAGTATATGTCGCACAACCTCCAGGCTTTGAAGATCCAAAACATCCTGATATGGTATACAAGCTCAACAAGGCACTATATGGCCTCAAACAAGCCCTCGAGCTTGGTATGACACGCTTAAAGACTTCCTAAAGAGCAAAGGCTTCAAACCTGGTTCACTAGATCCTACACTCTTCACGAAGACATATGATGGTGAACTATTTGTGTGCCAAATCTATGTGTATGACATTATCTTCAGATGCACCAACAAGAAATACGGTGATGAATTTGGTCACATGATGCAAGAGCAATATCAAATGTCCATGATGGGCGAGCTGAAGTTCTTTCTGGGTCTTCAAATCCGTCAGCAACGCAACGACATCTTCATATCACAAGAAAAATATCTCAAAGATTGTCTGAAGAAGTTTGGAATGCAGGATTGCAAAGGATACACGACGCCAATGCCAACCAAAAGTCATCTGGGTCCCGACGACAATGGTAAAGAGTTTGATCAAAAGGTATATCGCTCCATGATTGGTTCTTTGCTTTACTTATGTGCATCTAGGGCAGATATAATTCTTAGTGTTTGCATGTGTGCCCGATTCCAAGCGGCACCAATGGAATCGCATCACTTAGCTGTGAAGCGAATTCTTCGATATTTGGCTTACACCCCAACACTAGGATTATGGTATCCAAAGGGCTGAGAGTTTGATCTAGTTGGATTCTCGGATACTGATTATGCTGGTGACAAGGTTGATCGCAAGTCCACATCAGGCACATGTCACTTTCTGGGACGATCTCTTGTCTGTTGGTCTTCAAAGAAGCAGAACTATGTATCTCTCTCTACTACTGAAGCTGAATACATTGCTGCTGGATCTTGCTATGCTCAACTTCTCTGGATGAAGCAAACTCTCAAGGACTATGGAATCCATCTGAAGAATGTGCCTCTTTACTGCGATAATGAGAGTGCCATCAAGATTGCCAACAAACCAGTTCAGCACTCGAAGACAAAGCACATTGAAATTCATCATCACTTTCTCAGAGATCATGTTATGAAGGAAGATATTGATATCATTCATGTTAAGACAGAAGAACAGTTGGCTGATATCTTCACAAAGCCCTGGGATGAGAAAGGTTTTGCAAGTTGCGGTGTGAGCTATATATCTTGGAATCCTCAAATGTCCTGTAAATGGACACACATCCTAACACTTATGCATTTTGATGACTTAGATGTGCAACTCACGAAGTAACGTATATCTTCAATCAATGAAGACATACACTCTAAGTGTGAATACATTAATGCGGAATTTGACTTCGAAGCGCCATGATAATTGTGCGCCGTGTCTGGGTCTAATACTTCCTATACGGTGGGTAACGCCACCAGCAAATTTTTGTTTGAAGTGTTTCTCTTGGCGTTATGTTTGCATAGTTTTCATATTGGATTCATATTCATCCTTGGGTTATATTCAAGTTTATCCTCAATTGGTTGAATTGGACTAGTACTATACATATCTATCTGTGTTCTGTCCTCTACAGCATTCACTTATAGCTATGGCTTCGTGTTGAATCTTTTGAACTAAGTGAATGTGATCGGACCCTAACCTATCTATGCTTCCACCTCAACTCTATCTGACCAAGTCATATGCATTCTATTGAAAACTTTGTCTTCACTGAGACCTTGTGAGCTGAAGTCAATCTGACAAATATTTATATCTGTTTTTAATGCTTTATCCTATTTGCCTGAAACCTGGAGAATTTGGAATGACCACCCCGACAATCCAGGTGTGCGTGGGAACATGGAACAACTCCCAAGGTATTGCATGCTTGCCACATGTCCGTCAGATGTGAACCGCCAGGGGCACCTGCGTAATTGCGTTGTGCCATCTCTGTCCTTATAAATTCCCGTCACGTCTCGGTCAAAAATTCATCTTCCTCCTCGCCACCTCTCGCAAACCCTAGCGCCTCCGCTAGCTCTCGACGACGCTGACAACGAAGCGCTTAGCTGCCGTGACTTCCTCAACAATGTCCTCACACCGGCCGCGGACCTCGTCTTCTCCGTCATCATCGTAGATGTCTTCCGTTGCCGAGTTAGGGAATGGGAGACTGAACTGCTCGGCCTCCACCTTCGCTCCGTCTAGCAGTTCTTCGTGTGGTAATTAAAGTTTACTTTTTACCGTCTTTTTGATCTGATAGATTCATTCGTCTTTACCAAAAGTGGTTTCTAGATCTCCAAACTTGAATCTATCTCATTCTGCATCTCATAATCTGCCTAGTCTATTCACTTATGCTTCTTTACAAGTTAGATTCTTCACTTGTACTTATTCTTGGATTTGTACAACTCTGGAACTAACTCTCATCAAATAAGTGAATGTCTTCGCGTTATGAGGTCAATGTCTTCAAACTGATTTATCTTCAAAATCTTCTGAGAATGCATATGACCTCTTCCCCTTCACTCGCACCTCTAATGCTGTCACAGGTACATGTCCGTGGGAGAATCCCTTGGTTCTCATAGTCTGCATTCATTTGCAGAATTCTTGCAGAGTCACATCAATTCACCTGAAGCCAGTTCTTGTCTGACCAGCCGTTTGAAGCCATTGCACGTACTGAAGCCCTTCAGCTTAAACTTCATGGCAACTGAGAAGTCAGCATGAAAGGGAGGCAGACAACGCCGTGGTAACACTTCCAAGGATTTGTCTCCAGATTTGCACGAGCTGTACAAAACAGACCCTGAGGAAACCTATACCGGCCGCAAGAATCGAATCCAGTGGATTCGAAGATATTGAGCAGAAGAAAGGTTCAAATACTGCTTTGTCATTGAAGAATATGCAGAGAAAAATGCCATCAAGGGACCCTGGGGAGATATTGTGTACAAAAATCTTCAACCCCAGTCCCTTCCTGAAGCCATCCAACGAGAATTCTATCCGTGCATGATTCGCAGACCGCAGCCAGAGAATGCTGATCCTTCTTCTCTGTTGTGGTGCCGTGAAGACCATCTGTTCAAGCGCAACTACCAGTTCACCAAAGACTCAGCTGTGAAGAACAAGAAGGCTCTAGGGCTCGACTTCAACCCTGGACCCTCCTCACCTCTGGACGATGGCACCCACAAAGCCAATCAGAACAGGATCGGCCCCTTCTACAACCTTGATGGCCTCATCACCCACATTACTGTCCAAGGTGCCAGAGTGGATCATTCTGATGATGATGTTGACACTGATGAAGCTCCAGCTCCTACTCCAAAGCCGCAGACGCAAAAGAAGGCTAAAGCTTCAAAGTCATCTGCTGCTCCAAAAGCTTCGCGAGTGAAGCCATTGGCAACTGCCCCTCCTGCTCCCAGTAACACCTCCAAAGATCTCTCTCACATCTCCAAGAGGCGTGAGAAGCCATAGAAGAAACCTGTTCAGCAACTGATTCAAGCACTGACACCTGCTGCCGTTCTGAGGAACGAATCTGAAGCCATTGATTTGTCTTTAGATGAAGAATTTGGCAATGATGCCCTTGAGCAGCTGATCAAGAGCAAGCAAGAGGCGGAGATTTTCAATGATCTGCCCCTCTTCAATGTGAATATCCTGCACACTTTCATTGATGAATGGTTCGACAATCAAGATCTCAGCTTTGATGATCTTCAACTCCCCATTGGCATCAACGTCTCCATTCAAGGAGCCATTGCTCTTGAGCTGGATCTGGCTTAGTGAATCATTGAACTGAACCACAAGATTGATTTTGAGAAGGAACAGTTCAAGAAGCATGTAGCCAAGCTGAGTGTGGCTGATGTCTAGAAATTCAAGGTGATGCTCAATGACCTCAAGGAGGTTTTTCGCAAGAAACATGAGGAAGCCAAAGGCTCAAGAGAGCGCATGAAAACTCTTGCTGCCAAGTGTGTTCAGGCTTACAACAAAGCTGAAAAGCTCAAGGCTCTTGGGCGTCCTAGTATTGACCCCAAGATGGCTGCCAAGCACAAGAAGAAGCACACTGTGGCTCGAAGTGAAGCTCCACAGCGGGAAGAACCTCACATTGTCTTCCCAGCCAGCATGACAGGCTCGAAGCCTAAAGTCTCCATAGTGGCTTTAGATCAGCAGAAAACCAAGGCAGCTGAAGCCGAAGCCAGAAAGCGCAAAACCAAGAACACCACAGATGATGCACCACCCCTCAAAAACAGGAAGACCAAGAAGAGAGATCGGGCTGCTCCCAAAGAGCCCCTTGTTGTTGAACCCATCACTTTTGCTCCCCCTCCATCTGCAAATCAAGAGCGTCGATTGATTGTTCATGAGCCTGCTTCCACAGAGGCTCCGGAAGCTCAAGAGGTTCCAGTCGTTGACCCCATCGCGACTGAAGACATTGGTCCCCAAGACAAAGTAGAAGATGATGAAGTCCTTCCTCAGATCCAGCGCCACACGGTATCATCGCTTGTTCGCATGAACAGCGAAACCATCAGTATTGGTCGTCCTCTCACACCAATCTCACAAGATGCCTCATGGGCTGATCGCCCCCAACCAGCAACCCCAGTTCAAGAATCACCAAGTATAGACCGTCCTTCACCAACGCAAGGTCCCAGTCCAATTGTCAATGACGATAATTACATGGAGACCACACCATCCCCGAAAGCGTCGCGTGTGTATCAACGGCTTCACAAAGGCCATAGGCCATCGGTCTCCATGACAACCATCACAGAAGAGAATTCACACCAATCTAGCTCAGTGGCACGTCAAGTGTTTCCTGAAGACAATCCTTCTGTGACGGTTCCTGTGTCCGAAGCTAATGCTTCTGAAGAGATTCTGGCTGCATCAGCCGAAGAAAGACAAGAAGAGCTTGTTGTTACTCCCCTACCACCCAAGAAGTTGTTCTCGAGGAGAATGTATCTGTGCCCGACCCTCCAGCTCCTCAAGTGGAGGTTGAGAATACTGAGGCAGCCACCAACATCGTCACTGAAGCCAATGACATTGTCATGACTGAAGACAATGTGGCGCCTCAAGTTAACAATGTGAATGAAGCCAATGTTGCACCTGCAACGAATGTGCAACCTGAAGCCTCTGCAAATGCCACTGCTCCTGTAACGCCTCCAAGGCCCCACACAATTGAGCATGCATTCTACCAAGGCGAGCTTGTTCCTGTCAGATGGCCAATTCTGATTCCTCCACCTGCTCTTGGACCTCAATTTGTCTATCATGTGGAGCACAGGCCTCAGGTTCAGAAGCCAAAGCCAAGGCTGCCAAGGTTCCCGGGTACTGCATCGGCACCAGGCTCATTCAATGTCAACGGCTTCATTGCACACAACACCTTCTTCGATTCTGGCAAGAACCCATATTCCAAGCCAAGAATCTCATCAGATCGGTTCTGGAGCTACCAGTAGCGCAGCTACTACTCCTGCATCCTATACAATCAGGAGCACATATTTCCTCATATACGTCTGGACGCTGAAGCCATTGCTGGTCTGCCCTGCCTTGAAGAAGCCCTAGACTGCTTTTGTGATGCTGGTCTTCTGGAGTTTGTCATTGATAAGGAACATTGGAATGAAGAGCTTCTCCTGCAATTCTATGCAACCCTCCACATTCGCGGCTACAACAGGGATACAACGACATGGGTCCTTGAGTGGATGACGAGCAACGTTCATCATGAAGCCAAAGCCTTTGATCTCATTGAGCTTACCGGCCTCTCCACTCTAGGCGAACTGTATGAACCTGGTTGTCAGCTTCACCGCGATGCATTGGAGAGCATCTTTCAAAAGCCTGATCCCAACATGAGCCAGATGCTTAGTATGATGAAGCCACTGCCCCCGGATGCTGAGTATCCCAAGGAATTCCTTGTTGAAGACCTAGAGTATCTGCCACGCACTATCTATCATATCATTCGGCGAACCTATGGCTGATCAAGGGGCATTCCTCCTCAGCAAAGCTTAAAGGTGTAATGAAAACATTGGTCTTCTACATACTCAATGGCAAAAGCTTCAATACTCAAGATTTCTTCATTCACCAGTTTGCTGCATCTCGGTCTGACATTTTTGGTCTGAAGTTCTATGCTCCTTGGATCATGCGTCTGATCAAGCTCCACTCTGCCATTGACTATCAACCCTCTGCTCGTAACCATCTCATATTTTTACCAGAGGTTGACATGTCCATTGAAGCCATTTACCCATAGCCTGCCAAGGAAGCCCTATATCTTCACAATATAGATCGTCAGAGTTTTTCCCAGCATGTTGAAGGTGTTCAGGATGCTTCTCGTGTTTATCCACTGGCAGGCAACACTCGTCGTGCACATACTGAAGCCACAGAAAGCACCATTGCTCCAAGAACTTGCAAATGATCCCGTGTGCTCAATGACCGCGAGCTTCTTGTGTCCTTGCATCAGAAACAAGATAATCATCATTACTGGAAAATGCGACAAATGCAAAGCCTCTTGGTGGATATCAATCGCATTCGCAATCTTGCCACCAAGAACGCCTTTGTCGCTCACGAAACCTGTCAGAGGAATTGGAAGGGTTTGACACTGCTCAGTGTTGAAGCTGATCTTCAAGACGATGGCTTCAACGAAAGATTCAAGTTTGACTCCACTCCTCCTAGGAATGTTGTTTTATGTCGAACCCCGTCTCTTGAAGATTCAGAGTACTCTTCTTCCGCAGCCGCAGTAAATGCCAGAGTTATTGATGAAGCCGATGATGCTACTTCACCACCGCCGACATCAGCGCGTATCAACACTGCACCAAGTTCTTCTGCACCACCAAACCTCAACGACGACCCTGCTACTTCACCTGCTCCTCATGGGAACGAGTAGAGCCTCTGTCTTCAAACCTTTTTGGTCCTTACTGACAAAAGGGGGAGAAGCATAGGTTGATAGTCTTCAAGCGGGTCCTGATGGGTGGTTTATATACTTTTGCCTAGTTCTTACAACTCTCGTTTTTGCTATATTTTGTTCTTTGAGTTGTAACACTTAAACTTGATAGTCGTCTGCTACTTTTTCTGCTATTTTATGTGATGCGACGATAAATTCCGCATATGCGATGATAAATCCTGCATGAACTCATTCCGCAGACGTCCATTTTTCATTGTGCATGTCATTATTCCTGTATATCTGTTCATGCATGATGTATTGTCTTCATACGATGAAGAGGATCTCCACAAGTACAACCTGCCATGTGCATTTGCATTCCAACGCAAAACATTTATGTGCACATCTTCAGGGGGAGCCTTTTTGCCATCTATGAAGACAATATCTTAATCCTTACAATTTCACATACTTTTATCCTCGTTGAAAACTTCAACCACTTTGTCATCAATCACCAAAAAAGGGGAGATTGTAAGTGCATCTAGTGCCACTCCTAGTTGGTTTTGGAGTATTGACGACAAACCTGGTTGAGGGACTAATGTGTTTGTGAGAATTGCAGGATAACACAGGTAGTAGTCCCTCCTTGATTCGGTTTACCTATCGGAGCTGACCCCTAAAAATGTGTGAAGACATTGAAGGCAATGGTGGTCTGTGAAGATATTCACATTGAAGACTATGACACGAGAAGACATTTAGTGAAGACTATGGAGCGTGAAGACTTGTTTTGTTGTTTCCTTTTCTTCTTTGTTGAGTCATAGGAACCACCGCACTGTTAAGTGGGGTCCAAGTGAACAAAGTCAGAGTGACTGAAGTGATGCTCAAACCAAATCCTATGTCTTTGAGCGAAGACAATGAGAGCAAATCTTATCCTATGTCGGATAAGTCAGCTTTACTTGTAGCCCAAGTCAAGGTGCCGCGTGTGTTTGAAATCTGACCATTGCGACATGTGTCAGTTTCTTAATGACCCAGGGTCATTTCGGACAAATCTGGTCGGGTTGCCCAGTGGCTATAAATAGCCCACCCCCCACACCATAAATTGGTGGTTGCTCAGAGTTAGTACACGGCTTTTGTCGTTTGAGAGCAACCCACCGCCGAAGCTTTCAAGGGAGATTCCTTGCGAGGACAAAGCCCAAACCACCTAGAGCCCAAAGAGTGTTTGGCATCACTAAGGTCTTTCTGTCCACGTGATCTGAAGACTTGTTACACTTGAGGACTTTGAATCCTCCAGCCGGTTAGGCGTCGCGTTCTGAGCATCCAAGAGCCATTGTGGATTGCCGATGAACAAAGTCTGTGAAGGTTCGGAAGTCTACCTTGAAGACTTACCAGAGTGATTGGGCGGGGACTAGGTGTCCTTAGCTCAAGGGGAATAAGGTGAAGACGCGGTCTTCTGAGTTGAATCTCAGCCTCCTTAACCAGACGTACAGTTGTCACAGCAACTGGAACTGGTCGAACAAATCACTGTCCTTCTGAAGCAACTGGTTCTATCTCTTACCTCTCTTTACTTACAGTTTGTCTTCGTGAAGTCATTGCCTTCTTGCATTATCTGTTTGACTTCACTGTGTGATGATCTGTTCTGATTGGCTTCATACTATCTTCCATCCTGATCTTTACTACCTAGCTGCTATTAGTCTTCGTGCTTTCACTATATTGAATACTTGACTATGGCTTGTCTAGTGTAGTCTACCTTCCGCTGCATTCGAATAGTGTTGTTTATATTGTTTGTCTTCGAAACTCCCATGTTTTGAAGACTTTCATGAAAATTGGCTATTCACCCCCCCCCTCTAGTCGATAACTAGCCCTTTCAACCGCACTACGCCTACCTTAAACTCAAGATGCCCGGCCCATGTGGCGTCATCATTGATGACCCACAAGTATAGGGGATCTATCGTAGTCCTTTCGACAAGTAAGAGTGTTGAACCCAACGAGGAGCAGAAGGAAATGATAACTGGTTTTCAGCAAGGTATTCTCTGCAAGTACTGAAATAAATGGTAACAAATAGTTTTGTGATAGGATAAATGGTAATGAGCAACAAGTAACAAAAGTAAATAAAGTGCATCAAGATGGCCCAATCCTTTTTGTAGCAAAGGACAAGCCTGGACAAACTCTTATAATAGGAAAAGCGCTCCCGAGGACACATGGGAATATCGTCAAGCTAGTTTTCATCACGCTCATATGATTCGCGTTCGGTACTTTGATAATTTGGTATGTGGGTGGACCGGTGCTTGGGTGCTGTTCTTACTTGAACAAGCATCCCACTTATGATTAACCTCTATTGCAAGCATCTGCAACTACAACAAAAGTATTAAGGTAAACCTAACCATAGCATGAAACATATGGATCCAAATCAGCCCCTTACGAAGCAACGCATAAACTAGGGTTTAAGCTTCTGTCACTCTAGCAACCCATCATATACTTATTACTTCCCAATTCCTTCCTCTAGGCCCAAATAATGGTGAAGTGTTATGTAGTCGACGTTCACATAACACCACTAGAGGTTAGACAACATACATCCTATAAAAATATCGAACGAATACAAAATTCACATGACTACTAATAGCAAGACTTCTACCTTGTCCTCAGGAACAAACGTAACTACTCACAAAGCATATTCATGTTCATAATCAGAGGGGTAATAATGTGCATAAAGGATCTGAACATATGATCTTCCACCAAATAAACCAACTAACATCAACTACAAGAAGTAATCAACACTAATAGCAACCTGCTAGCACCAATCTCGGACTTGGAGACAAGAATTGGATACAAGAGATGAACTAGGGTTTGGAGATGAGATGGTGCTGGTGAAGATGTTGATGGAGATTGCCCTCTCCCGATGAGAGGAGAGTCGATGATGACGATGGAGATGATTTCCCCCTCCCGGAGGGAAGTGTCCCTGGCAGAATAGCTCTACCGGAGCCCTAGATTGGTTTCGCCAAGGTTCTGCCTCGTGGCGGCGGAGTCTCGTCCCAAAAGGTTCTCTCCTATTTTTTTCTCATCGAAAGACTTCATATAGGAGAAGATGGACATCGGAGAGCCACCAGGGGGCCCATGAGATAGGGGGGCACGTCCAGGGGGGCGCCCCCCACCCTCGTGAGCAGGGTGTGGGCCCCCTGGCCTTCATCTTTGGCGACAATTTTTCTTTATTTATTTTAAGGTATTCCGTGGAGTTTCAGGACTTTTGGAGTTGCACAGAATAGTCCTTCAATATTTGTTCCTTTTCCAACCCAGAATTCTAGCTGCCGGCATTCTCCCTCTTCATGTAAACCTTGTAAAATAAGAGAGAATAGCCATAAGTATTGTGACATAACGTGAAATAACATCCCATAATGCAATAAATATTCATATAAAAGCATGATGCAAAATGGACCTATCAACTCCCCCAAGCTTAGACCTCGCTTGTCCTCAAGCGAAAAGACAATAACAATAAATATGTCCTCATGTTTAGGGGTAGAGGTGTCGATAAAGAATAGAATACGGACATGAAGGCATCATGATTATTTCATAACAGCAACATATATAAATTTTGTCATAAGGTTACTCAAGTTCAAGTGATGGTCTTTTCACAAAGCCAAAGTATGAATCAGAAACATTATTGAGCATCAACAAATTATACCCTCAGTCATTGAAACAATTGCAATTTATTATAACATCGAGAAGAGTCTATGTCAGAGCTTAAAAGCAAGTCCACATACTCAACTATCACTTAGTCCTTCATAATTGCTAACACTCACGCAATACTTGTGGTTACGGAGTTTTAATCGGACACAGAGAAAGATAGGGGCTTATAGTTTTGCCCCACAACTTTTTACCTCAAGGGTAACATCAACAATAATAATTCATGCTCCCCCACATCCAATTAGATATATATATCATGTTCTTTCCAACATGTTGAGCTTGCCAAAGGATAAAAAAAGGAAAGGTCAAGATCACCGTGACTCTTGCATAAAGTAGAGGATAATAATAAAAGATAGGCCCTTCGCAGAGGGAAGCAGAGGTTGTCATGCGCATTTAGGGTTGATGCACAAAATCTTAATGCAAAAGAACGTCACTTTATATTGCCCCTTGTATGTGAACCTTTATTATGCAGTCCGTCGCTTTTATTGCGTCCACAACAAGTTCGTACAAAGTTTATTTTCTCTTCACTAATAAGTCATGCATATTTAAAGAGCAATTTTTATTGCTTGCACCGATGACAACTTACTTGAAGGATCTTACTCAATCCATAGGTAGATATGGTGGACTCTCATGGCAAAACTGGTTTAAGGGTATTTGGAAGCACAAGTAGTATTTCTACTTAGTGCTGAGAATTTGGCTAGCATGAGGGGGAAAGGCAAGCTCAACACAGTAGAGGATCCATGACAACATACTTTATCTCAGATGTAAGAAAACATAACTCATTATGTTGTCTTCCTTGTCCAACATCAACTCTTTAGCATGTCATATTTTAATGAGTGCTCCCAATCATAAAAGATGTCAATGATAATATATCTATATGTGAAACTTCTCTTTCCTTATTACTTCCTCTTAATTGCAACGATGACCAAAGCTATAATTATCAACTCCCAACAACTTTAAATCATCATACTCTTTCTATGTGAAGTCATTACTTTCAATAAGATTAATATGAACTCTTTGATTCTTTTTATTCTTTTTCTTCTAATCACCCAAGATCATGGCAAAATACTCAAGCCCTTGACTCAACACTAATCTTTATTATATAGCTCACGAACTCGATTACAAAGAAGGATCAAAAAGCAAAACTCAAAACTAGATCATGCCATGACTTTATTCTACTAAATCAAGATACTACTAATAGGATCAAACTAAGAAAATGGTAAAGATAGGAGTTGTGATGGTGATACGATACCAGGGCACCTCCCCCAAGCTTGGCAGTTGCCAAGGGGAGTGCCCATACCCATGTGATTATTTCTCCTTCTTTGTTGTTGGTGTAATATTCTTGGCGATGATTCCCCTCAAAATACGGTTCTCCTCCTCGAGCTTATTGACCTGCTGCTTGAGGTCCATTATTTCCTTGCGAAGCTTTCCTGTAACGGCTAAAGCTCCTTGCACCCAAGGGTGTTGCATAGCTGCGGGAGAACCAGAGATACTTCTCCTCAGATTTTCATAGGAAAGAAATTTAACATTGGAAGGGATAACCGAGTTTGGAATAGCTGAGCTCTGTAGTTCCCCCATCGTAAACCCAGCTCGAAAGCGAGAGGTGACTTCTTGATATTCCATGGCATCTACTCTCATCAGGTCAGCCTCCATCTCTTCCTCCGTTGCCATCCCAAAGTGGCCAGCGCCGCTGTTTGCCCTTGGTTCCGATGCTGGGTTAGATACCCGGCTCTCCCCGACTAACTCTTGAGAAGACATATTGCTCTAATCTGTAGCAGCAATAGCTCAAAACAAAAACAGAGGATATTTGCGTGATACGGGAGTCAAAACCTTCAGGAGAATATACAATGAATTTTTACCGACCAAAATACGTATCGTGCAAGGAAATGGAGTCCGGAGGGCACACGAGGTGCTCACGAGGTAGGGGGGCGTGTCCAGGGGGTAGGGCGCGCCCTCCACCCTCGTGTCCTCCCCGGACTGCTACTTATTTTTCTATTTTTCTAAATATTCCAAAACGGAGAAATATTACCTTAAAAATTGTTTTGGAGTCGGTTTACTTACCGTACCACATACCTATTCCTTTTCAGGGTCTGGAACGTTCTGGAGAGTGTCCCTTATGTACTCCTCCGGGGTTACGGTTTCAATAATATTAGTTTCAACATTTATAGGATTACCTGAGATATAGTGTTTGATCCTTTGACCGTTTACCACCTTCGGATTTGTGCCTGCGATGTTGTTGATTTTTATAGCACCGGAACGATAGACCTCCTCGATAACGTAAGGACCTTCCCATTTGGAGAGAAGTTTTCCTGCAAAAAATCTTAAATGAGAGTTGTATAGCAACACATAATCACCTACATTAAACTCACGCTTTTGTATCCTTTTGTCATGCCATCTTTTAACCTTTTCTTTAAACAACTTGGCATTTTCATACGCTTGGGTTCTCCATTCATCAAGTGAGCTAATATCAAATAACCTCTTCTCACCGGCAAGTTTGAAATCATAGTTGAGCTCTTTAATAGCCCAATATGCCTTATGTTCTAATTCGAGAGGTAAGTGACAAGCTTTTCCATAAACCATTTTATACGGAGACATACCCATAGGATTTTTGTATGCAGTTCTATAGGCCCATAATGCATCATCAAGTTTCTTGGACCAATTCTTTTTAGACCTATTGACAGTCTTTTGCAAAATTAATTTGAGCTCTCTATTGCTAAATTCTACCTGACCACTAGACTGCGGATGATATGAAGATGCAATTCTATGATTAACATCGTATTTAGCAAGCATCTTACGGAAAGCACCATGAATAAAATGTGAACCACCATCAGTCATTATATATCTAGGGACTCCAAACCTCAGGAAAATAACTTCCTTAAGCATTTTAATAGAAGTGTTATGATCAGCACTACTAGTTGGAATAGCTTCTACCCACTTAGTAACGTAATCAACAGCAACTAAAATATGAGTGTATCCATTAGAGGCAGGAAAAGGTCCCATATAATCAAAGCCCCAAACATCAAATGGTTCAATAACAAGTGAATAATTCATAGGCATTTCTTGACGTCTACTAATATTACCAATTCTTTGACATTCATCACAAGACAAAACAAACTTACGGGCATCCTTGAAGAGAGTAGGCCAATGAAAACCGGATTGCAATACCTTATGTGCAGTTCTATCTCCAGCGTGGTGTCCTCCATAAGCTTTGGAGTGACACTTGCGTAGGATCTGTTCCTATTCATGCTCAGGTACACAACGTCTAATAACACCATCTACTCCTTCTTTATAAAGATGTGGGTCATCCCAGAAGTAATGTCGCAAGTCATAGAAAAACTTTTTCTTTTGTTGATATGTGAAGCTAGGTGTTATAAATTTAGCAACAATATAATTAGCATAATCAGCATACCATGGAGTGCTACGAGAAGTACTTATGACATTTAATTGTTCATCAGGAAAGCTATCATCAATAGGTAGTGGGTCATCAAGAACATTCTCTAACCTAGATAAGTTGTCTGCAACGGGGTTCTCAGCTCCTTTTCTATCAACGATATGCAAATCAAATTCTTGCAGCAGGAGAACCCATCTAATAAGTCTAGGTTTTGCATCTTTATTTTCCATAAGATATTTAATAGCAGCATGATCTGTGTGAATAGTTACTTTAGAACCAACAATATGGGTTTGAATTTATCACAAGCAAAAACAATTGCTAAAAGTTCCTTTTCGGTAGTAGCATAATTTCTTTGAGCATTGTCTAGAGTCTTACTAGCATAATGTATAACATTCAATTTCTTATCAACTCTTTGCCCTAGAACGGCACCTACAGCATAATCACTAGCATCACACAAAATTTCAAAGGGTAAATTCCAATCAGGTGGCTGAAAAACAGGTGCAGAGACTAATGCTTTCTGAAGTATTTCAAATGCTTCTACACAATCATCATCAAAGACAAATGGTACATCTTTTTGTAATAAATTAGTCAGAGGCCGAGAGATTTTTGAGAAGTCCTTAATGAACCTCCTATAAAATCCGGCGTGACCAAGGAAACTTCTTATACCTTTGATGTCCTTGGGACATGGCATCTTTTCAATAGCATCAACCTTGGATTTATCAACTTCAATACCTCTTTCAGAAACTTTGTGCCCCAAAACAATACCTTCATTAACCATAAAGTGGCACTTTTCCCAATTCAAGACAAGATTAGTTTCTTCACATCTCTGCAAAACTCAAGCAAGATTGCTCAAGCAATCATCAAAAGAGGAACCATAGACGGAAAAGTCATCCATGAAAACCTCACAAATTTCCTCGCAAAAGTCAGAGAATATAGCCATCATGCATCTTTGAAAGGTAGCAGGTGCATTACATAAACCAAAAGGCATACGTCTATAAGCAAAAGTACCAAAAGGGCATGTAAAAGTAGTCTTTGATTGATCTTTAGCCGACACAGGTACTTGAGAAAAACCAGAATAACCATCTAGAAAGCAATAATGTGTATGTTTGCATAATCTTTCTAGCATTTGATCAATAAAAGGTAAGGGGTAATGATCTTTCTTAGTACCCTTATTTAATTTGCGGAAATCAATTACCATCCTATAACCTGTGATAATTCTTTGTGGAATCAATTCATCTTTATCATTAGGGACAACAGTAATACCTCCCTTCTTAGGGACACAATGGACAGGACTTACCCACTGACTATCAGCAACGGGATCAATTATACCTGCCTCCAGAATCTTGAGTATTTCCTTTCTTACCACTTCTTTCATTTTAGGATTCAAATGTCGTTGAGGGTCACAAACTGTTTTGGCATCAGCTTCCAAATTTATTTTATGTTGACATAGAGTGGGACAGATGCCCTTAAGATCATCCAGAGTATATCCAATAGCGGCACGGTGCTTCTTCAGAGTTTTCAATAATCTTTCCTCTTCATGCTCTGAAAGGTTAGCGCTAATAATAACAGGACATATTTTCTTTTCATCAAGATAAGCATATTTAAGATTATCAGGCAACGGTTTACACTACTAGGAAAAGGGCTATAGATGGGATGGACACTAATGGCGCACCTGCCATGTGGTGCGCCATTAGTATATACTAATGGCGCACCATGTTCAGGTGCACCATTAGTGTGGAAGACACTAATGGCGCACCAGGGACATGGTGCGCCACTACTGTTGTTTATTTTTTTTCTTTTTTTTGCAAAACTACTAATGGCGCACCGTGACACAGTGCGCCATTACTAGTTTAAACTAGTAATTGCGCACTGTGCCATGGTGCGCCATTAGAATATATAATTTTTTTTATTTTTTTGCAAAACTTCTAATGGCGCACCAGAAGCAGGTGCGCCATTAGTAACCAGGGTCACTAATGGCGCATTTGCATATGGTGCACCATTAGTACCAGGGTTACTATTTTTTTCTTAGTCCTAGGTTTCCCCACTCGATCGAGCCCCCGCCGTCCGCCACCCACGCGCACCCGCCCACGCGCCCCCGCTGCCCACGCCGCCCACG
>NC_057807.1:331983041-331987156 GCF_018294505.1 Triticum aestivum | reverse complement strand
GCCTCCCCCCGAGCCCCGCCTCCCCCGCGAGCGCCGCCTCCCTCGCCTCCCTCCCATCCCACCGCCGACGACCGCGCGGGGTGCAGTACGAGGAGGAGGACGGGATCCGTCCATTGCTTCCGACGGCCGCCTCCGTCGACGAGCCGGGCAGCCACACGTGCCCAGCTCCGCCGCCGCCGCCTCCTCGTCTGCGTCGTCGGTGCCGCCGGAGGATGACGTCTGCTCCGTCTGCCACGACCGCTTCCAGATCCCCTACGAGGCCAACTGCTCCCACTGGTTCTGCGGTTCGTTCCCGACTCCTCCCTCCTCCCTCCCCCGATCCATCTCCACTGGCTAAGTTAGTGTACTCTGGCTCACCAATACAGTATATGTGTGTGCTGTTAATGTTGCTGCCGGTGCTTGGGTGACTTGGGTGTTCAGAAGTGAGGAAAAAACAAAGTTGGTTTGTAGGCTGGAGACTTGAGACTAGTCTTCTTGTGTTTGTTTCAGTTTCAGTTCAACAAAGCTGCAACCAAGTCATAGAAAGGATTGGCGGTTTCAAGTTTCACAAGTACTCCGTAGCCAAGCACAAACCTAAAGTTTGCTCTAGTACATACATTTGGTCAATTAGGAATAGACTGCACAACAATTAGGAACACTAAAAGTGGCATCTTGCATGGCACAAGAGTTAATCTATCTGTACAGGTTTTTAAGCCTCTCTCTCTCTCTCTCTCTCTCTCTCTCTCTCTCTCTCTCTCTCTCTCTCTCTCTCCGAGAATCAACGAGGCACTAACTGCCTCACTCTGTTTGTGCGCGCGCGTGTGCGCAGTTTCACATCCCTGAACCCCTAAGACTTAGTTCTGAAATATTCAGATGCTCCTGTACTGTTCCAACTTGTCATCTCTGTTACTCATGGCTTGCTTGACGGAGATACAAAAGATGGAAAGAGAACATTGCTTCTTGTAGATAGTCTGTTAAATTTCCATGAATTAACCTTTTCATGTTTAGGTCATATTCAGTGGTGTCATTTTACTATTTGTCTGACAATTACCGGTTAGTGTATTGTACAAGGTGTATGCTGTTTGACATTGACACGAAAGGCAGAAAATACAAAAAATGCATAATTTCCAAGACATGATTCTACTAACCTCATTCTCACGTTATCATTCTAATTATTTTTTATTGTTAGTCAATACAAAAGTAGTTTTAGCTGCAGCCATTCTAAAACCATATTTGTTTGCCTCCGCACATAGTTAAACTCGGTCTCATGACACCATTTGTTGTCTTAAGGTTTATATAAAAGCATCACAGTTATCAATTTAATTAGTAGCACCACCGCTATGTGATTAGGACATCATGCCAGCCATCGAGGATGATCTGATCATGCAGTTCTTGTTTGCTGCCGCACATACTTCGCAGCCTGCCCTATGGACTGCAGTTTCATTTTTTATGGGTTCTTGAGATATGTTATTTGCAGGGAGCATCCTGATTTCTTCAGATGCAATTGTTTTGTTCATTTCCTTTTTGCCTTCTTGATTGGCTCAAACATGCTCATTGTGAAAGGGCGAGGAGCTGCCGCCATGTTTCTCCCCGAGCTCCATGGTAGAATGGTCTATTTGTATCAGATTGTGTTTAGTGGATGCAAAGAGCTCAGTTCTGGTAAGCTAGACCCTGAGGCGTGCAGCAGGTATGTGGAGATTAAGGAGCGTTCCCATGTGAGCGGCTTTGATTTTGTTGTGCCAAGATCTCCGGTGGCAGGGATTCACTTCTTTTTTTGGTGATAGTTAGGAGGTTAGATAGTTTGATGTTTTTGAATTTTAACAATCATGTTTTACAGTACCCTTGACATGAATGAGATGACTGGGCTTAAATGAGAATGATGAGAACCATCCTGTTCTCCGTCGCAATCAGCATGTGTTTAAACTACTACCACAGCAAATGTTTGTCGTACCTTCAGTTTGTGCCGCAGAATCTGTGTCTGAATGTGACTGAGAGCCCGAGCATACTTACTGAACATTTTTTTTCCTTTGATTAAGAATTAATTCAAACCGCAACCAAGTTGATTGGACTTTCTAGGAAGATTGACAATTCAAGTTTCAAGTTGATTGGACAATTCTGTTCAAGCTCAATTTTGTCACAGATAATGCACGAATCGTGGTGCAAAGTGCGGGGACGGAATTCTTTTCTAGGAAGTATGACTTGTCACTTCTACAAATCGAACCCATCATTTAGTTATGGACCAGTATAATTTAATTTGCAGTACTTGGTGTTGAGCAGCTAGCACTGCTGAATCTTAGAAGCAAAAGAGGCCCATTTGCAAATGTAAATTCTTAAGAATATGTTTTGGCATACAAGTATCTCTTTCTTCAAGACCGGCAAATCAAATTCTTATGCTGCTGCTGTACTACTTGGGAATTTTGTGATGCTGCTGCTGTACTACTCGAGAATTTTGTCAACTTGTGATGCTACTGCTGTACCCCGAGAGGCCCTTGAGTTTGTCGGAATGTCGATTAACTTCCATTCCGGCAAATTCGGGCACTCCATATGTCCTATTCTCAGCAAAAGGTCATGCTGAAATTTTCCGTGAATTTTAGCATGACTTTGCTAAAAATAGGACATATGGGGTACTTGCGACTAATGCATGTTTTATGATCTGTTGTAAGGGTACTAATTGGTCTCTTCTGCTACTTATCAGAGATGGGGGGAAGCAGCCACCACCGCTCTGCGACACCGTAGTACGAGTTGGATGCTTCCAAGTTCTTCAGTATCATACTTGGGACTTCAGTATCATCCATGACGCAGGTATATAAAACGAGACATCTCCCCTTCACCCATCTCATTATGATATCTGTTGTTTGCTACATCACTCATTGTCCCAAACTGTAGAGGCTACCTAAAAGTTTTATGAACATGCTGGGTGAAGATCCGCCAAATAATGTGAAGCTGCGACATGCCGGCAGCGGGTTTCGCAGGCAGTGGGATGTGGAGTTGGTGATCAAGGAGGGCCACATGTACTTGTCTCGTGGGTGGGAGAAGTTCTATCGTGCCTACGACCTGCGGATGGGTACTTCCTTCTCTTCAGGTACGACGACGACGCCACCATGATCATCCTGAAGGTGTTCAACGCGACTATGTGTCGCATGCGCTACGCTGACGATGATGATGCCGGTACGTTCTGCCTCTTCTTATTCCTCTACATTTAGCATTGTCTCACATCGATTGTTAACGGTTATTGTTGCATTTGGACAGGTAATGGGAGCAGCAGCAGCGACACTGGCTACAGCCAAAGCAGCAGCAACTATGGCTGTAGCAAAAGCAACACCAATTCTGGCTTTAGCGAAAGCAGTAGCGATTCTGGCACCAGCATAGACAACAAGAAGGATGATCCGTACTGGAGTGCGGGAGAAGAGGAGCAGAGTGGGGATGAGGAGCTGTAGGATGACGATGGGCATCAGGCTGAGGATGACCTAGTGCTGGTGGTGGCTGACCAAGGGCAAGAGATAATGGTGGCTGACCATGGGCAAGAGATGGAGGTGGCTAAGGATGACCTAGCGATGGTCGTGCCCGTCCTGCCTGAAGGTGGCCTCGCGATGGTGGTGGTGCCTGACAATGACCATGCACCGGTGGTGGCACCGGCGATCCCACAACTGGGCGACATGACCACGCCAATTGTGGTAGAAGACTACATCCCACTGCCTCCACCGCCTCCACCGCCTCGCCGCTCTTGGCGCATCAGACTGAGGAAGGAGAAGGAGAAGAACAATGAGAACTGAACTATGTCAAGTATGTCAGATCTCGAAAATGATATATATATATATATATATATATATATATACTTAGTTACCTATGTTATCTCTAATATGCTTAGTTTCCTATAGGTTAGCTTCATTTTACCTAAGTTGGCTCTAATATGCTAACTTAGAGCTTATATGCTTAGTTTCCTATAGGTTAGCTCCAAAATAACTTATGTTAGCACAAAATGATCAAGTTTACATAATAAGCTTATAGTCTTTTTCTTATTCTTCTTCTTTTCCAAAATGACATAGGTTAGCTTCATTTTACCTAAGTTGGCTCTAATATACTAACTTAGAGCTTATATGCTTAGTTTCCTATAGGTTAGCTCCAAAATAACTTAT
>NC_057807.1:331977384-331982809 GCF_018294505.1 Triticum aestivum | reverse complement strand
AATATACTAACTTAGAGCTTATATGCTTAGATTCATATAGGTTAGCTCCAAAATAACTTATGTTAGCACAAAATGATCAATTTTACATAATAAGCTTGTAGTCTTCTTCTTATTCTTCTTCTTTTCCAAAATGACATAGGTTAGCTTCATTTTACCTAAGTTGGATCTAATATGCTAACTTAGAGCTTATATGCTTAGCTTCCTATAGGTTAGCTCCAAAATAACTTATGTTAGCACAAAATGATCAAGTTTACATAATAAGCTTATAGTCTTCTTCTTATTCTTCTTGTTTTCCAAAATTCTTCTTATTCTTCTTCTAGTGTCACTACTAGGAAAAAGGCTAGCAGCAGCGCATGTTTTATATGTATCAGTAGCGCGGGGACAGGCGCTACTAATAAGGTGCTACAGCTAACATATAGCAGTAGCGCGTGCTCACCGGCGCTACTGCTACACAAGTGTAGCAGCAGCGCTGTTTGCAGAAGCTCGCTACTGCTAGTAGCTCTAGCACTTTTTACCTTGACGCGCTACTGCTACCATGGCGCTGCTGCTAACTTTTGTACACTCGCTACTGCTAATTTAAGTAGTTTTTTTTGTTATTTTTTGGGCATATTTGTTTTGTATTTGAACAGGCTTTATAGAAGAATCTTTAGCACATAGAAATGTCATCATGATACACATACAAATGTCTGCGAGACCACAAATGTAATCATAGCATGTACATACAAATAGTCTCATCATAATCATCATCCAACACAAAGTGATATCTTGTCATAATCTCGAAAATAGCGATACATGCAAGTCTCGAATACTTGAAACTACAACAACGTCATCCATCTAAACAAAGGTATACACAAGAAGTGCTATCACTATGAGTGAGAGCGGAACTATGCAGTACATGAGGTGGCGGTTACGAGTCCTCTCTCGCGCTAGCGTGAACCTCAAGTAACTAGCTTCTCCTTCTTATCTGCTTTTGAAGCCTTTATGGCTGGCGCCCATGAACTCATTCACTTGCGCCTGACACTCATTTCACTCGTTGTACACCCCCGGAACCTTCCCTTTGTACACGACATAGCAATTCCATCTCACCATCAAGAAACTAGGTACCTGTTAGAGATGCATGTTCATGAAGAGGATGTACAATCATATATATGCAACAAAATATACTAGAGCAACACCTAAAAAGAAAGGATTAGCAACTAGATGTAACCTACAGTACGCTAATTAATTAACTAGAGGTACGCAGGTCATCATACTCAAACTAACAAAGTAGCTTACGCAAGTTCGGCATGGACTGTGGACATCACAAAGTTTCATCGCTACAAGAAGTATACAAGTTCAACCGACACATATCATCATCATCGGCATCATAAATAACTAGAAGTTCCATCCTTCCATATCATCGAGGAAGAACCCTAGCTTCTTGAATGGCGTGAGGTCTAGATGTTGCATGCCTATGCGAGTTCGGACGTTAGCTCACGATATAGGGCCGTGATGGAACATCCCCTTCTCATCGACGACTTCTTTCATGATGATCGTCGCAATGTCGCTTTGGATGCGAAAGAAGTCATCTCTAAGTTTATAATCCGCTTCTCCATGAGATTCTAGCCACTTGTGGATACGATCATCATTTCTGCTGTTAATGCTAAGCTTTTGGTGATCCCTGTTGAACTGAATCATGAGATGGACGATGTAGAATCCATCCTTCTTGCTTGGTTTTGGGACATGGATGCAGGAGAAGTTAGTTTTATGCGCGAAACCCATCTTCTTGTTCCTTTGTTTCTTGATCTTCACGTGGCCACCTCTAAAGCTGAAGCCTTGGAGAGCATCATCTAGAATATTCATTATGTGGGTGTAGTCTTTTTTCTCGTAGTCTTTGGAAGGGTCAAAATACACGGCGTGGCAGACTTGCGGGTAAAGAACGATAAGGACGGCGCGCCTGTTGCTGCGGGGAAAAGACACCTCAAATTATTCCCCATATGAGAGAGAAGGAATGATTGAAATGTACAAAAGGGTTGTCCAGAACTGACTTACTTTGGATGATAAGGCACGAGGACAATTTCCCGGTCCTTATTCTGTACCATGAAGTTTTGGAGGTACTCCCTAGTAGTTTCACGCTCAAAGTCGCCGAGACTCAAGAAAGACTCGAGCATGTAGTACGGATCCGCCACACAGATTTGTGAGACTTCTTCACTCTTCATGACGGAGCTCATATGTAGCGCAAAAAGGCGGACAATAGTAAAATCAAGCCGCCTTGTTAGAAACATCTCAAAGATATGGTCAAACCGCAGGAAGAACACCTCCGTGGGCCGTGTGTCGACATAGCACTTCCCCTCAGGCACACGAGCCGCGTATGTCGGATATCCTGGATCCTTTGAGGCTAGTAGGCTTTTCTCAGTCGACAACACATGGTCGTGCAGTCTCCTGAGATCCCCTGATAGTGCCTCCAGCGGTTTCGGCGGTAGCATCGGCTCGCCCGTGAGATGGAACATGACCGCACTTTTCACGGGTACAGGCTCTTCAGAATGCATCGTCTGGCTGCTATGTGCTTTGGCTTGTTTGGAGACAGTTACCTTCCCCGATCTCTTCCTCTCCTTTTTCTTGGGCACACCTTCCAGACCCTTCCTTAACCCCTGCCCCAGTGTTCCCGGGCTAAGTACTGTACGATCCTCGTGCCCGGCTAGTTGAGCCTGTGTTGAGGTGGCATCTTCAGGCGTGTCCTGTGAGGATTTCATGAAGAGAGACTTTTTGCAATCCATGGTACGACCCTGCCCGGGCATATCATCCATATCCTCATTAGCAAGCTGATAGCCCGATTCGTCATATGGTTGACTCATCATATCTATGTCACAGTCATATGCGTTTGTATTGAGGTAATCCATAGGGTCGACTTCCGTCTCATCATCCATTCTCTGTTCTACAGGAGAAATTACATCAGCCAGAACTATTGCACCCCCTTCATCATGTCGTCTGCCGCTCTCACCCGGCACTACAAGTGCTGGTAATTGCGTAGGCAGGGTGGTGGTCTTCGCACATGCTTGTTGATGTGTGGTAGTTATTGGTGTGCTCTCGGCCGGCTCCAGATGAATAAGATTCTTCGGCTATAGCAGCACCCAATTCTTGCAGCTTCCAATCCGCGGCGGGGTCTCGTCGTCCGCTCCCACATGTTGTACTGGAGGAGGCAAATCCTCATGCCCCGGTTTCACACTGGTCAAGCTAACCCTGAAGTGCCCAGCGGGGATCGGCTGGTTGTGGAACGTGCGTTGAGAGGGGTCCATTATCATCCCCTGTCCCACGTCCACCTTCTGGCCTTTGATCAAGTATAGTATGGTGCACGGGGTTTCTTTCGCCTGCAAACACATATGTCTGTGGCGTAAAACAACCGAAAGGCAACAAAAATGGAATATTATATATATATATATATATATATATGTTGGTGCGACATGTAATTACCGTGACGGCATCGAGCTCAGCCAAAGACGAAGGCCCACCTAGCGCGCCTGAGACTGAGGACGGGCTGCTATGAGTGGGAGCGGCTGCGAGAGGAGGCCCGGTTGCGTGAGCAAGTGATGGTGCGATGGTGTTGTTGTTCATGGAGTTGCTCCCGACGAAACTGGGCATCGGGAAATCATGTACCGTCTTGTATGGATTTTCCTTCGCCCAGTTGATGATAACTGGAACCAAGTTAGTAGCGAAATCATTTCTGCAGGCAGTTACAGCTGCATTGACTGCCTGCTGTAGCAACTCATATTTGTCCTCGGCTGCTTTTTTTGCGCCCTCAGCTACTTTTTTCTCGACTGCAAGCTTCACCTTCGCGTCGATGTCCGCCTGACTAAACTTCGTTTTCAGCTTCTTAGCCTCTGGGCCCTCGTTGTAAAACACCTTCCACGTGGCGCCGTCTCCAGCGCCGTGCACACGACCATATTGCGGCCGCTGATCCAAAGGGAGTCCCTTAAGTTCGTTCAAGGCCCGGTTGAGAGGGGTGTCCCACTTGGGCCTCATCGGAGAAGTAGGGCTTTCAGCTGCAAGCTAGTGTTGCTTCTCCAGTAGTCTAATCAATTTCCTCGTGATCTTGTCCGTGTAAAAAACCTTTTTCTCCTTGTCCCACTTGTAGCAGGCCCTGATGAAGTCATGCTCCAAGGGGTTGGTGAACTTCGCGAAGGGGTCTGGGAGACCCGCGGCTTCATGTTCCGCGTCCTCCTTATCCCACATGGGCCTTTTACCGAGGTAGCCACGGCTTCCGAGACGATGCTTCCCCGTGTTCCTTTGCTGAAGGCTCTTGAATTTCGCAGCCTTATCCTTGGCTGCCTCGCTAGCGCAAGTGTCCTTGAACTTTTCGAACTCCTCTTCTGTAAGTGTCGGATTTTCCTCCAGAATCTTGGACAAGGGTTCATCAGCCTCAATAGCTCGTTTCACCCTCGTTTTCCAGGAGGCCAAATCATTGCTGAACATGCCCATGGCGTGATTGTTAATCTTTTTCATCTTCGGATCATCCCACGGTTGTTCTATGTTATCATCCCGGTCGGGGAACTTGAATCTCTTGTGCAACTTTGTTAGGAGCGACTGCGTCAAATGTTCTTTACTCCTTATGTCATCGTCGTTGATGCTCGCGCATTCCCGTAGGATGCATCCTACTTGGTTCCCATAGCACTTGCGAGGTTCTTCCGGCTCTAACGGCTCAAACTTGCCAAGTGCCATCTTTGTGATCACAAGTCGTCCAATCCCTAGTTTGTTAGGTTTTCGTATCCTCTGCTTCTTATGCTTCCTCTTTTCGGTAGCGGCATCGTGGCTGGTACCTTCCCCGCCGGTACCTTCCCCACCGATCTTGGTGCCTCCATCGGTGCCGGCGCTGTCGGTGTCGATGTCGGTGTCAGTACCATCATCGAGGCCGACCTGCAAACCTTGCTTAGCAGTCAAATAGTCGAGGTACTCTTGTTCACCCTCATAATCCATCTCGTCTGCATCTTGGTCAGAAGGCCCAGTTTCTTCGTTGTTCGACATGTTTCCTATGATTAAGTGTCCTCATTTATTTCTAAAAGTATGAATAAATGAGAAATGACATAAAAAGTAATCTATGTGCCAGCACTCGATATGCCAACTATGTAGCACAAAATCATGCCTTTATTCACGGGAAATTTTGGCATGACCTTTGCTAAAAAAATGGACATATCGAGCGCCTGAAATTCACCAGAACGGAAATGAATCCACATTCCGGCGTAACATAGGCCACTCGGATCATTTTCCAAACATGACATGTCCAAAACATGACATATGCACATATCACATGTCCAGTTCAAATTTGCACATATCACATGTCCAGTTCAAATTTTGAAACCTAGCTAAATTCATAACTAAATAGATAACCTAATTAACATACTGCCCTAACTAAAACCTAATTAAATTAACCGAAGAACCCTAGCAGAGAGAG
>NC_057807.1:331960593-331976922 GCF_018294505.1 Triticum aestivum | reverse complement strand
GGGGTCGGGGGCTAGCGCCAGCGCCGGAGTCGGGGGCGAGCGCCGGGGCCGGGTCGGGCGTGGCGGTGCGACGGGGGAGAGTGGGGATTTTGGGGGGGGGGGAAGGCGGGATGAAGCAGGGCGGGTGAGAATTTTGGGTTAAGTGGACATAGCCGTAGTGCATTTGCACGAAAAGTGCTGCTACTACCTTCAGTAGCTGTAGCGCTTTATACGAAATTTGCTTCTACTAACTTCAGTATCTGTAGCGGTTTAGGCAAAACGTGCTCCTACTACCTTCGCTACTGCCAGTTTTCCTTTTTCTTTTCCTTTATTTTATCCCACTTTTATTTCCCGAGGGCAGTGAACGAAGGGAGGGCGATATATATTGCATCATTTGACAGTTAAATATGTATGCAAAATAGGAACATATATATTACACATCATTGGACCCATGCATAATAATGGCTAAGTGTGTATATAAAATAGGAATATATATATATATATATATATATATTACATCATTTGACCGATAACATAAGTTTCCTCAGTGCTGACGTTTTCGTTTTTGAGTCAGCTTCTTTCCCTTCTTGTTCGTCGAAGAATAATTGAGCCCCTCATTGTGACTTTGCCTTTTCCATGGAGTACGATTTTTCTTAGGTAATGTAGTATTGATTCTTCTTTTGACGTATACTTCATCATCATCGTCATCTTCCCTCATTGGGTTGCCGTACTGATCGTAGTCTTCCTCGTTGGCGACTCCATCCATTCCAATGATGTTCCTTTTGCCTCTCCTCAGGACAACACGGTTGGGATTGCGCGGGTCAGTTATGAAGAAGCATTGTGTCACGTGCTTAGCGTGTACCCATGGCTCATTTTTTGCGATAGCGTTCACGGTAGCTCTTGGCGTCAGGTATAGTCATGGTAGTGAAAATCCGGCTTTCTCTTTCGACATTCTTAGCCCATCTGACACGGAACATCGTCGTGTTGTGCAGTCCAGAGTAGTCAAGCTCCCAGATCTCCTCGACCCTTCCATAAAATCGTTCAGTTGCGCCATTGTCGCTGCCAGTCATACATTCCATCGTCACCCCTGAGTTCTGATCATCACTGTCCATATCTTTGGCCTCCGTGTAGAACGTGTATCCGTTGATATCATATGCCTGATAGGTTACGAGGTTGGGCGAGGGGCCATGTGCTAAGGCGTATATGAGCAATCCGTCCTTAGAGCCCTCCTCTGGAGGATTAGCAATAATATGCTCTTTGAACCAATGCAGGAAAGTGGAGTTGTGCTCTCTAGTAACTTCGGCGTCCGTCCTGCATACCCCCCGATCACGATACTTCTTTGCGATAATTTCTTTGTGCAGTGCCACGAAAGGATCTACCTCGTCTAGGTGTTGTAGCACTACCAAGTTTGCTCTGTCAAAGTCGCTGCGTCGATCTGAGTATGCCACGTGCAGTTCCCTACGACCGTTGCAGTGACCATCTCCTTCGAGCCTCCCATCATGCTTGTTAACGGGCAAACCAACACTAACACCAGGCGGCTGGTCTGCGCCATATAGAAAATTCTCACAGAAAGAGATGCACTCTTGTGCCAAATAGCCCTGGACGATGCTTCCATCTGGACGGGACATGTTACGAACGAATCCTTTGATGATCCCATTCATCCTCTCAAATGGCATCATGTTGTGCAGGAATGACGGCCCCAGGTCTATTATGTCATCCACAATATGGACACACAGATGCACCATCACATCAAAGAACGCGGGCGGGAAGTACATCTCAAGCTCATTCAGTATCACAACGATCTCTTCATGTAGCCTTTGGAGCTGCTTCACACTGATCGACTTTCGAGAGATGACGTCGAAAAAGTTGCAGAGACCAATAAGCGTGTCACGGACGTGCTTGTCCATTATCCCTCTAAGGGCAACAGGTAGTATCTGTGTCATCATCACATGACAGTCATGAGACTTCATCCCGCTGAACCTTTTCTTGTCCGTGTCTAGATATCTGCTTATCTTGCCGCAGTAACCGGAACTAACTTTGACTCCGGTAAGGCACTTAAAGAAGGCATTGATCTCAGCCTGACTTAAGGTGAAGCAAGAAGGGGGCAATAATCCTCTTTCTTTATTTTATTGCCCTTCTTCTCCTGTGCCTCTGTCTCCGTCTCTGTCTCGTCTGACATTTTACGGGGCGGCATGTGCAGATCTTCCCTAATTTTCAAATCTTGCAAGTCTTTTCTTGCCTTCGTCCCATCCTTGGTCTTATCCGGCATGTTCATCAGTGTTGCGAGCAAGCTCTCAAGGACATTCTTACCGATATGCATTTGATCAAGGCAATGAGGTGTATCGAGTCTGTGCCAGTACTCCAAGTCCCAGAACACAGACCTCGTCCTCCATACCTTCAGCAGTGGCTCCGGCGCCTTTCTCATCGTCTTTCCCGGCGCGGGGCACTCCTTCCAGTTTTTCAACAGCTCATCGATTTCGGCACCACTCCGCTTACGTGGAGGTCCTCGATGCTTAGCGTGACCATTGAATAGATCTCCACGGTTTCTCCACGGGTCGTCCTGTTCAAGCCATCTTTGATGCCCCATGTACACGATTTTCCCAGACCCGCCATCTTTCCTTGACGTTAGCTGCTGAGACGTCGTGTCATCCATGCACCGCGTGCATCCGCAATATCCATGGCACACCTGGCCTGCCACATATCCGTAACCGAGATAGTCCTGCACTATCGTGATCAGCATGGCTCTCATGTTGAAATACTCACCTTTGCTGGCGTCCCATGTCTTGGCCGGTGTTTTCCATAACGTGTCTAACTCCTCTTGAAGTAGTCCCAGATACAAATTAATATTATTTCCTGGATGTTTCGGCCCTTGAATAAGCATGCTCATGTGAATGTACTTCGATTTCATGCACAACCATGGGAGGAGGTTGTACATCCATACAAACACGGGCCATGTGCTATGGTTGGTGTTCTGGTTGCCAAATGGATTCATGCCATCGGTACACGCCCCGAGCATGATGTTCCTTGCATCACATTCAAAATACCGATAGAAGTTGTTCAACGCTCTCCACTGGCTTCCATCCTTCACGTGTCTCAGCTTCGGATCATCTCCATCATCGGGCTTCTTCCTCTCCGCGTGCCAGCGCATTAGCTTTGCTTCCTTGGGATCTACAAAATACCTCTGGAGACGGGGAGTGATCGGTAAGTACCATACAACTTTCTGGGGACATTTCTTCCCGGCCTTCTTGTATCGAGAAGCATTGCACACCGGACAGCTTGTTTTTTCCGCGTGCTCCTTCCGATAAATTATGCAATCGTTGATGCATGCATGGTATCTAACGTGTGGCAGATCAAGAGGGCACACGATCTTCTTGGCCTCATCAACACTAGTAGGACATAGATTCCCCATGGGAAGAACATCCTTTAGGTACTTGAGATGCTCATCGAGGCTAGTGTCGGTCCATTTGTTTTTAGCCTTCGTCTTCAGGAGTTGGAGCGTGAAACTCAAGCGGGTCACCTCAGGATTGCAACCATCATACAATGGAGTGTTCGAGTCTACCACCAGTTGCCCCAGCTTAGCCTCCTCTCTAGAAGAAGCTCTCTCATTACTCGTCTCCTTGCAAAGCAATGCTTGAACATGAGGGTCCCGCATGACTGAACTTAGTACCGACGAACTCTGCTGCGTGGAGTCCATGTCGTTCTCTCCGCCGCCATGTTCGGCCCCTTCTCCTCCGCCATGTCCGGCCCCTTCTCCACCGCCATGTCCGGCCTCTTCCCCGCCGCCATTATCGATCATCTCTTTGTCTTGCCCCGTGTCATCATTGTCTGCCCCGTCGGCATCCTCAACATCGTCATCCTCATCTTCAATTATCCACCGCGTATAGCCATCCATGAAACCAGTCATGAGCAGGTGCGCTTCAACACGACCATCGTCATGGGGGTCGAGCCAAACTATTCCTTTGCATTTTCGACACGGACATAAAACCTCTGTCCAGTTATTTTCTTTCATGTCCTGCACCGCCGACCGCAACCACCTGTCCACCATCGTTCCACTGACCATCTTCAACTCTGCACGGTAATAATAAACAAATTGATTATAAAAATGCATGCATGCATCAAAGTCATACAAAAATTTGGCATGACCTTCCCTAAAAATAGGACATATATGGATCTAGAGTTTGCCCGAAATTCGCTGAAACGGAAATAAATCGACATTTCGGCAAAACATAGGCAACTCAAGAGCACAATTTGGCGTGCCACACACACAATTTCCTCAAACTTATCACACACACATTAACATATTTTCATTTTGCAAAAGCATGAAATTTTCATCACCTCTATCTCGATCGAGATCGAGCACACGGTGGAGATGATGTTGTAGGGAGATCAAAAGTGCACAAAGCTCTTCTTGACAAAGATAGATCTAGTTAGGGGGCAAATAGGTCATTTAACTAAATGCTACATCTACCTAGATAGCTAATTTGGGAGGAGACAACTTCAACTAGTGGAGGGGAAAGGAAAAAGAGAAAGGAGATGCACTAATGGAGGTGATGTAGTTAGGTAGGAGTAATGAAGAGAGAGAAAGGTGGATAAAAGAGAAAGAGTAATGGGGGAGAAGTATTGAGGAAGAAGAAGAGTGAGAGTGGGAGCATGTGGGGGAGGTATGGGGAAGGGAAGAGAGGAGGGGGAGGGGAGGCACGGGTGGTGGGTTGGTGCAGGTTAGCAGTAGCGCGGGTGAAGAAACGCGCTGCTGCTAAAGAATTAGCAGTAGCGCGCTTTGGGCAACGGCGCTACTGCTAACAGTGACAAAAATTTTGCCAATTTGAAATGTAGCAGCAGCGATCCAAGTAAAAGTGCGCTACTACTACATCCGTAGCAGTAGCGCGGTTCGAGCCACGGCGCTACTGCTAAATGGAGCTCGGTGAACACCGCCGGTGGATATTTGTAGCAGCGCGGTTTACACAGAGCGCGCTACTGCTAAAAACGTATTAGCAGCGAGTTTCCCGCACACTCGCTAGTACTAATTAGCAGCAACGCTCCTTTTTGAGCCGTGCTGCTGCTAAGATTCTGTGTATAGGCTTTTCCCTAGTAGTGTGTTCTTCTTCTTCTAGTATTCTTCTAGTCTTCTTCTTCTTCTTCTTCTAACTTCTTGTTTATGATTTTGCAGATTTGATTTAATTCACGGAAGCTTGCATGGATGGAGTGCTTCTTTTCCATTTGTGTTTTTATTTTGTATCAATGTGAAACTTTTGTGAATTGATGGATAACGGTGTTGGATGAACAATGTGAAACTTTTTTAATATGTAACGACGGAACTATGTGTTGGCTATGTATGTATATATGATGGAACTTGTGTGTTGGCTATGATTGTTATATGGATGCTTGTTGTATATATATGTGTTGGATATCTCATATGTGAAATAGTGACCTGAGATTAAGAAAAAACAAAAAAAAATTAAAAAAATTGTTACTAATGGCGCACTACCATGTGGTGCGCCATTAGTATAGCAGACACTAGTGGCGCACTGTGGGCAAAACTAATGGCGCACTGCGTGGTGCGCCATTAGTAAAAATACTAGTGGAGTGATACTAATGGCGCACCGGTAGTGCGCCATTAGTAGGCAAAACCGGTGCGCCATTAGTAGGCCTTTTCCTAGTAGTGTTAAGCTCAAACACGGGATCACCCTTGGGTGGAGGAGGATCCCCTAGGATTTCAACAGGCAAATTGTGTTGCAGAATAGGTTCCTATTTAAAGAATACTTCATCTATTTCCCTTCTTTCATTCATGAACATATCATTTTCATGGTCTAGCAAATAGTGTTCTAAAGGATCACTAGGAGGTACAGCAATAGAAGCAAGACCAATAATTTCATCCTTACTAGGCAATTCTTCCTCACGATGTTGTTTACTAAATTTAGAGAAATTAAACTCATGAACCATATCATCCAAGCCAATAGTAACAACATTCTTTTCGCAGTCTATCTTAGCGTTAACAGTATTCAAGAAGGGTCTACCAAATATAATGGGACAAAAGCTATCTTGTGGAGAACCAAGAACAAGAAAATCAGCGGGATATTTGGTTTTCCCACACAAGACTTCAACATCTCTAACAATTCCCATTGGAGATATAGTATCTCTATTGACAAGTTTAATTGTAACATCAATTTCCTCTAACTCGGTAGGTGCAATCTCATGCATAATTTCTTTGTATAATCCAATGGGTATAACACTAGCACTAGCACCCATATCACATAAGCCATGATAACAATGATCTCCTATTTTAACAGAAATAACGGGCACGCCTACCACAGGTCTATGTTTATCTCTATCACAGGGTTTAGCAATTCTTGCAGTTTCACCAGAGAATTGAATAACATGCCCATCAATATTATCAGACAAGAGATCTTTAACAATAGCAATATTGGGTTCTACTTTGACTTGCTCAGGAGGTGTATAAGTCCTAGTATTGCTTTTACGAACAACAATTGAAGCTTTAGCATGATCCTTCATTCTAACAGGGAAAGGTGGTTTCTCAACATAAGAAGTGGGAACAATAGGATCATTGTAAGTGACAGTCTTTTCTTCAACTTTAATAGGTGTAGCTACTTTTACTTCTATGGGAGGATGATATTTAAACCACTTCTCCTTGGGGAGATCAACATAAGTAGCAAAAGATTCACAGAAAGAAGCTACTATCTCAGAGTCAAGTCCGTATTTAGTGCTAAACTTACAGAAAATATCGGTATCCATAAAAGATTTAACACAATCAAACCTAGGTGTCATACCTGACTCCTTACCTTCGTCGAGGTCCCAATCTTCAGAGTTGCGTTTAATTCTATCCAATAAATTCCATCTAAATTCAATAGGCTTCATCATAAAAGAGCCAGCACAAGAATTATCGAGCATGGTGCGATTGTTATCAGAAAGCCGAGCATAATATTTTTGCATAATCACTTCTCTTGAGATCTCATGATTGGGGCATGCATATAACATTGATTTAAGCCTCCCCAAAGCTTGAGCGATGCTTTCTCCTTCGCGAGACCAAAAATTATATATATAATTGCGATCACGATGAACAAGATGCATAGGGTAATACTTTTGATGAAATTCCAATTTCACTCTTTTATAGTTCCATGATCTCGTATCATCACATAGCCTATACCATGTCAATGCGTCTCCCTCCAAAGATAAAGGGAAAGCCTTCTTCTTAACAACATCATCAGGTATACCTGCAAGCTTAAATAGTCCACAAATATCATCCACATAGCGTAGATGTTCGTCAGGATGCTTTGTTCCATCTCCTGCAAAAGTGTTAGTTAGTAGTTTTTCCATCATACCCAAAGGAATTTCAAAAGGAGTTTCATTTTCAATAGGTTCAGTAGGTTCGGTAGGTTGAGGAGCAACTATTCGCTCAACTGGACGGGGTGAAGATACCCCGAAAAAGCCCCTCAGACAATTACTTTCCATAGTAACAAGTGACAGAAAATTTCAGCACACTAAATAAATTTTTCATTACCAAATTCCACCTACAAAAGGCGCTTCACTCCCCGGCAACGGCGCCAGAAAAGAGTCTTGATGACCCACAAGTATAGGGATCTATCGTAGTCCTTTTGATAAGTAAGAGTGTCGAACCCAATGAGGAGCAGGAGGAAATGATAAGCGGTTTTCAGCAACATATTCTCTGCAAGTACTGAAATAAATGGTAACGGATAGTTTTGTGATAGGATAAATGGTAATGAGCAACAAGTAAAAAAAGTAAATAAAGTGCAGCAAGGTGGCCCAATCCTTTTTGTAGCAAAGGACAAGCCTGGACAAACTCTTATAATAGGAAAAGCGCTCCCGAGGACACATGGGAATATCGTCAAGCTAGTTTTCATCACGCTCATATGATTCGCGTTCGGTACTTTGATAATTTGATATGTGGGTGGACCGGTGCTTGGGTGCTTTTCTTACTTGAACAAGCATCCCACTTATTATTAACCTCTATTGTAAGCATCCGCAACTACAACAAAAGCATTAAGGTAAACCTAACCATAGCATGAAACATATGGATCCAAATCAGCCCCTTACGAAGCAACGCATAAACTAGGGTTTAAGCTTCTGTCACTCTAGCAACTCATCATCTACTTATTACTTCCCAATGCCTTCCTCTAGGCCCAAATAATGGTGAAGTGTTATGTAGTCTACGTTCACATAACACCACTAGAGGTTAGACAACATACATCTTATCAAAATATCAAACGAATTCCAAATTCACATGACTACTAATAGCAGACTTCTCCCTTGTCCTCAGGAACAAATGTAACTACTCCCAAAACATATTCATATTCATAATTAGAGGGGTAATAATGTGCATAAAGGATCTGAACATATGATCTTCCACAAAATAAACCAACTAACATCAACTACAAGAAGTAATCAACACTACTAGCAACTTGCTAGCACCAATCCCGGACTTGGAGACAAGAATTGGATACAAGAGATGAACTAGGGTTTGGAGATGAGATGGTGCTAGTGAAGATGTTGATGGAGATTGCCCTCTCCCGATGAGAGGAGCATTGGTGATGACGATGGTGATGATTTCCCCCTCCCGGAGGGAAGTGTCCCCGGCAGAACAGCTCTGCCGGAGCCCTAGACTGGTTCCGCCAAGGTTCCACCTCGTGGCGGCGGAGTCTCATCCCGAAAGGTTCTCTCCTATTTTTTTCTCATCGAAAGACTTCATATAGGAGAAGATGGACGTCGGAGAGCCACCAGGGGGCCCACGAGGTAGGAGGGAACGCCCAGGGGGGTGGGGCACCCCCCACCCTCGTGAGTAGGGTGTGGGCCCCCTGGCCTTCATCTTTGGCGACGATTTTTCTTTATTTATTTTAAGGTATTCCGTGGAGTTTCAGGACTTTTGGAGTTGCGTAGAATAGTCCTTCAATATTTGCTCCTTTTCCAGCCCAAAATTCCAGCTGCCGACATTATCCCTCTTCATGTAAACCTTGTAAAATAAGAGAGAATAGACATAAGTATTGTGACATAATGTGAAATAACAGCCCATAATGCAATAAATATTGATATAAAAGCATGATGCAAAATGGATGTATCAATCACCATCAACGGAAGTACAAAGCGTTCATTATGCACGGAAGAGTATGAGACGGCTCTAGCTGTCGGACTCTAAGCGGCCTCTAATACAAGAACGCATGATCGGTCGTTAAGACCACAGACACGATTAGACGAGTCCGACAGCCCAGATAAACCTGGTCTGGGCGCCACACATGTAATCCCACAGCGGACACCAGGGGCTATAGATATTTAATAAAGCCCAACTCTTAGCTTGACCTTATTAACAGGCCAATGTTTTTTACTTTTACTATCCATTGGTGATAGCCAACTCTTCGCACGCTTACGTCATACTCTTCTACATGAGTTTTTCTTTTTATAGACACCCTTCGTGCAATACCCTCCCAGGACACGGCATAACAGAGACAAAGGCGCAGACGTGCAGCAGGGCCCCGCTCAAAGGTTTCTCTTTAGATTAAGCCCCTATGTAAACTATTTTATTGTCTCTTGTTGCTTACACATCCCATGGGTACTAAACCCACAGAGGATATTGCCGTTATTGGCATTTCGCCACGGCAGACTACTGCACGTACCCGGAAATACAAGGTGCATAATAAAGGGCGTTACTCAGCCCAGTATATGTTATAAAGTCCGAATACCTTCGGGAGTGTTCGGCGTCGTGAGTTTGGCCTTATATGCATCAACTCCGAATTATGTCTTCGGTCAAATGTTGGGTTTGCCCGGCTCCTGGGTTTGCCGCCTTACGTTCCGTTCTTATTGGCTAAGGCGGCCAAAGGAGAACTACTGCGATTGTGCCTTGGTTATTCCGGACGAGCACCTCAGTAGAGAAAGTCGAAAACTGACTGTCATGATATAGCGAGAGACTGTTCAACCACTCGAAGACTTATCAGAATATTTAGGATTCCTCCGCATTAATGAAGGACCATTTCCCGGTCATGTACACACATGCCCGTATTAGGATGCACGCAAAGGTACAAGGGGCTACATAGTAGCCCCACCGTCAAACTCCTATGGCTAAGTGAAAGTGTTATAGCTATATAGTCTGGTTGCCTAGTTCGACGTGCGATCACCTCCTTAATGGATCAAGACGCTAGATCAAGTGTGATTACGCATATTTTTTCGTGAACACCCCCGCATTATATGTGTGGGGGCTGAAGCCAACGACTGCTAACTTTTAGATTACACATATACATAAAACGGCTGGACAGGAGGCACAATAACACTTTCATGCAAAAAGTATAAACATAGCCTTCATAATCAAAATAGCATTGTTTTTACAACAAAACGATTTGTCACTCGAACATGACATTCTTCGAACACTGAGCCTCTATTAAGCGAGCAACTTCTGTCACTTGCTCCAAGTAGTGCTCGGCCGGATCCTGGCCTCCCGCCGGATTCTGGGTCCCAATGATGGCGGCCTCCATATCTGTCCAATATGCCTTAACGTGGGCAAGAGCCATCTGTGCACCCTCTATGCACGCCGACCTCTTCAGGGCATCGATCTGCGATACGGCACCAAGGAACTGTTGCACTAAACCAAAATAACTGTCTGGCTTCGGCTCCTTCGGCCATAGGTGGTCTATCATAGACCGCATTGCAAGGCCGGACAGCCTATCGAGCTCGGCCACAGCAGCCATCCTCTCACTCAATGGCAATGGGCGCGTCGAAGCACTGAATTGTGACCAGAACAACTTCTCCACTTCATTATCTTTTTGATCCTCGAAAAACATGGCCGCATCAGCCATACTCTTCGCCAAACCCGCATACGCATCTGCAGGGCTCCAGCGTCGGTCCAGAGGAGCATACTTTGGATCCAAAAACTTCATCCGCAACAAATAAGGGCTTCCAGCCGCGATTTCTCCGGCCTATCGAAGCTCCTCCCGCGCATCCCTCATGTTAGAACGTGTCTCCTTGGCCGCATCAAGGGCCTTCTTCAGGTCAGCCTTATTCACCTGATTTTCTTTTTCAAGAAGCTCATACTGGTTGGCGGCATTTTTTAGCTCCACAAAATTTCGGCTATTTTGTCTTCGCTTCGGCGATGAGCAGCCTGTTCGGCTCTCAACTCTTCGGCCGCCTTTAGGGCAGCCACATTGCTAGCCCGGGCCTGTTCCTTGGCCAGGACAAGTTCCACCCTCAGGGCTTCCACGGCAGCAGCACCGTCTGCAGCCCAAGCATATCGCATTAACATTATGATCCTCTCAATTTTTCCTATAAAAAATAATAAGGAAAGAAGAGCACATACCTTGTGACTCGTTAAGCCGCTCGTTCACCAATGTGATATCGGCATCAATAATTCCAATTTGCCTCCTTAATTCAGCAACTTCAACGGACCGGTTGGCTGCCGGATCCTTAGACACCTGCGCATAAATACAGCGCGATCATTACTTAACAATGTGATCCTCCATTTGTCGCCTAGGGCTGGCAACCAGAGTCTCAGGGGCTACTATCCATATGGAGCACACCTAGCGCGTGCGTCACAGTCAAAAATTATGTATTTTCATTACATACCTCAAAGCCTCTGAGCAGGCTCGTAAAGGCTTCATTCAACCCGCTTGTGGCGGATGAAATCTTCTCGAGCACCGTGCTCATTAATGAACGGTGCTCCTCCGAGAGAGCAGCTCACTCCAGAAGGCCTGTCAGTGTGTCCGGCCGGACGCCAAACTGTGTCGGACTCTTTTTATCGCCCCCCGTGGGAGCCGAACGCTCCGGGCTCAGGGCGGCCGAAGTATTAGCTTCTGGCTTCGGCAGATCTAGACTCCTCCGTGACAACACCTCGGGGTCGCCCGCCCCGTGAGGCGGAGAGGTTGGTGGGGTCTCACTCTCCATCATCTCCGGAAGGAGATCCCCCTAAGGCGAACTCTGTCGAGAAGAGCTGCTAGCCGGACTGCAAAGAATGAATCCTGGTTATTGTTCTCGGAGAAGGAAGCAGTACCTTTGTATTTATGATTAACTTACAGCTCGGCCGAGGGCTGGCCCGTTGGCGGGCATGGCGCGGTGAGGACGCCCTTCGGGGTAGGGCCCCCTGGTGAAGCTTTCTTCCCTTGTCTGGGCACCTCCGTCTCAAAGTCTTCGGAGGCGGCCCTCTTCTTCCCGCGAGGGAAGGATGCCTTAGATTCCCCTCCCCGACTATCCTCCTTTGGGGAGGTAGCAATTCCCCCGGTTTGGATGTGCAATGAGTGAAATTCTGCTTCTCTGTTCTTCCCTTTGTCTTTCCCCGAGGGCACTTTGCTTAGCACACGACCAAGCATCTTGGCTATGGTGGGACTAGGCGAGCCTTCGGGAAGTGGCGCCGGACACCTGATTCTCTCCACCTTACTGAGCCATTCCTGGCCAGGGAGGATTTTCAGAATAATGTTATGATAAAAATAAACAAAGTGTTTGGTTTCTGGGTTGCTTACTTGGGTATCTGGGCGATTGCAGCTCAGGCCCGCATCCTCGATGGTGTCCAGACACTTTACTTGTGGTCCAAAGAATAACTTACACATCCGTTTGAGCGTGACGCCGAAGAAGTGCAGAATAGTCCGCGGACCTTCCGGATTGAACTCCCACATCCGGAGAAGCCGGCGTTTGCACGGCAAGATCCGTTGGACTAGCATTACCTGAATTATGCTGATAAGGCTAATGTCCCTCTCAAGAAGCTCCCAGATGCGGCTCTGCAAGATCGGTACATCATTAGCGGGCCCCCAATTCCGTCCTACATTGGCCCATGACACCAGTTGAGGCGGAGGGTGTAACACCCCAAAAATTTAACCAGGTTTTAGTTATTAAAATTTTGCCAAGAGTTTAAAAATTTTGCATGCAAGTATATCTCTGTTGATTTCAAAACTTTTATTTTAATATTAAGAAGTTTTTCCCAAGTGGATCCTTCCAAAATATATTGGACTTATTTTCCCTCTCTTTTAAAACAAAACATCTCTCAATCAGGAGATTTATTTATAAAATTATTTCACCCTGAGCTTTATTCATTAAATGACTTGTTTTAAAATTTGGAGCTCTTTTTGAACTACAACCATTTGATATATTTAACTAAAAATTTCACCAAAATTTGGAGATATCATGTGATGTCTCTAAATCACTTTTGTGCAATAATATATTTCATTCATTGGATATTTTGAGTTCTACACCAAGTTTTCAAATCTGGTCCAGTGGGCAATTTTACACTACATCCTATTTAAATATTTCTTTAAAACTTCTACCAAAATTAGGGGAGGTCAGTAGGAGCCTATTATTCCACTTTGTGCAAAAACCTATTTATGTTCTTTGAAAAAATTGAGTGAATCATCCTCTTTTTCATTCTGGTCCAGCCTTGTGATTTCTACTGCAACCCTATTTAATTTTGCTCCAAAGATCTTGTGTTTTCTCCTACTTGTAGACAGCCCTACCAAACCCCTAAATCCAGGAGCATGCACCCATTGGATTAATTTTGGTTCATGAAATAATGTCATTTATTTCCTGTCCAGAATTGTAATTCTGCTAAACTTGCACTAACAAGTTTCTACTTTTGGCAAACTAACCTCACCACCCTCTTGTACATCTAAAGAGACCCCAACCTGGAAGTTTTGGCTACCCCAAGAGATGCCTAGGTGCATGTGGCATTCTATCGAGCACCCTGTAGGCATGACCAGTTTTGACATGAGTTTTGGCATTACACTGTGAGCTTGCACCTCTGATCAAACTAGCATGTCCACTAGACTCCCAGTTGCTCCTAACCTCGATCTGGTAAACCCCAACCTCAGCTGCGACCTGTAGCATGCCGCGGCATTGTGTCGAGCATCTCCCGTGCGTGCACTGGACGCGCCCAGAGCACGCATATTGCACGATGCCGCGCCCGAGCCGACACGCTGGCCCCCTGGCTTTGGCCCACACGGCAGCACCTCGCCACGCACTCCCCGCCTCGCAGCATCGCGCCAAGCCACCCTGGCACACTACAGCGCCGCCGCCAGGGCATTCTTGGCGGCACACCGGCGTCCGCAGTGGCTCCAGCCACGGGCAGCGCCGCCCAAGCCCCTCCCGCTCGCCACCTGGCCCCTGGAGCAGCGCGAGCTCATCCGCAGCCATGTCCACTAGCGCTCATCGCCGCCACGATGCCCTGCAGCTACAGAAAGACGGTCGCCGACGAGCTCATCCGCGGCCGCCGCTGAACCGCCTCGACTCGCCTATATAAGGAGCCCCGAGCTCATCTCCGCACGCAGGCAGTCCCAAGCCACCTCCCGAGGACCCCCTTTGGCAGCCAATCGACCCGGGGAGGCCTCCTTCCTCATCTCCGGCGACTGCAGCCGCCGCCACTGCCCAGGCCCTACCGGTGCCTCCAGAGCCTCCCCCTCTCCGTTCTCTTCGCCAGAAACCTCCTCATCCTCCCGTGAACCCTTCCCCCTACTCAATTTTGATCGGGAACCACCGCCGCCTCAAAACCACTTTACCACCGAAGCTTCCCTCCACCGCGGAGCTCGCCGCCGGTGATTTCCTCCACCTCCGACGACCCTACGACTACCAGAGTGACCACCTCGGCCCCCTGAATCCGCTGGTGGCCTCAGCTTTCCGAACGGAGCCACCGTTCGCCGGCGATGATCGCCGGAGCCCCGCTCCACTCGGGCAGAGGAGGGAGACGACGTGGGCGACTGGTCAAACCTGACCAGTGGGCCAGGCGGGCCCACCGTCAGAGACCCAGCGCCGGTCCATGTGGTTAAGTGGAGGCGTAAAGGGCGCAAATACGTTTTCTCTGCACCGAAAGCGTAATCTCGTTTGAAACGTTTTCCTTTTCCTGATTTTATTAAAAACAGATTTTTGACCACAGCTTTGACTGTCTATAACTTTTTAAATATAACTCCAAATGAATTGATTCTTTTTCCTACCTCTCTCAAATTTCACCTAGGTTATTTTAAGATTTATTTGAAAAAAATTCATAACAACTTTTGGTGCTGTTTTTATCTTGTGTGTTAATTCTTTTATATTGCTAAAATAGGATTTTTGAAGAGAGGAGAAATGTTTCAAGTTTTGGAGTGCACCCTGCCTTTCCACACATTGAAGGCAAGCATTCTGAATCCCGGCATAATATTTTGGTGTGATCGTTGATACATTTATAACACCACCGCATTTCGAAGGACTTGTTATTTCATGTGGTATGATCATATGCATGAGTGCATATTAGTGATTTCCATGCTGTTGGAAATGAACACACTTGTGATGATAATCACCCTCATGTGCCTTGCATGCATACCAGCAGGAACCCGGGAAAACCTCTGCCTTGGGTAGGCATGAGTTTGTCGCCGGTCTCCGTCAGGACGGTTATGTCTGGTATGGCATGGCAAGGTGATATGAGCGGTGACTCTGTTGGTTGAAATATATTCGTCATGCTAATCATGCAGGGAATACTTAAACCTCCTGAGTCGACCGTAGATCGAGTCTTGTGCCAGTAACCCCCATACTTGTTTCGTACTACCACTCGTCTCTACAGCAAGTAGAGTACGGTTCAGTAAGTTGTCAACCTCTTTCTAGCACACACCATACAGAGAGGCCATGGTGGAAGATACCGGTTGTAGCTGGTAGGCAGGCCACCTGGTCCGGGGGCATGGGTGTTTCCGGTTGGGACCGAGAGGGGAGGCCACCCCTTAGAGCGCGCGATATAAATTTGATCCCATGCTACGCGAGGTTGTAGCCTCCCCACTTAGAGTTTGCTTAACAGGTGTCGTGGGTGATTCCAGACACGTGTGAGATAAGCTGGTGTGTGCAAGTTAGGTGTGTTTTCAACAAAAAGACCATAGACAGAATTAGTCCCGATGGACTAAAGAAATCCGTTACTCGTGGGTAAAGAGTACACCCTCTGCAGAGATTAAACCTATTCGAATAGCCGTGTCCATGGTTAAGGATTACAATCTAGGATGGGTCAAGTGTCGGTCTTAGTGTCGGTCTTCGGAGGTGAAACTGTTAACCAGAACTGGAACTACTACCTGTGACTTGTGATAATTATGATTATTATTATTGTTGGCTAACCCGTGATATTATTGTTATTATCGAGTATCTCTGGGATGGTTCTACCTCCGGGATATTCACTATGATTGTTTCTTTTAAAGCCCTTTATGTGGTGTCGCTCAGACGCCCGACTGTGGCATTTCTTTTAAAGCCCTTTATGTGGTGTCGCTCAGACGCCCGACTGTGGCATTTCTTTTAAAGCCCTTTATGTGGTGTCGCTCAGACGCCCGACTGTGGCATTTCTTTTAAAGCCCTTTATGTGGTGTCGCTCAGACGCCCGACTGTGGCATTTCTTTTAAAGCCCTTTATGTG
>NC_057807.1:331959755-331960583 GCF_018294505.1 Triticum aestivum | reverse complement strand
GATGGACTAAAGGAATCCGTTACTCGTGGGTAAAGAGTACACTCTCTGCAGAGATATTAAACCTATTCGAATAGCCGTGTCCATGGTTAAGGATTACAGTCTGGGATGGGTCAGGTATCGGTCTTAGTGTCGGTCTTCGGAGGTGAAACGGTTAACCAGAAATGGAATTACTACTCGTGACTTGTGATATCTATGATTATTATTATTGTTGACTAACCCGTGATATTATTGTTATTACCGAGTATCTCTGGGATGGTTCTACCTCCGGGATATTCATTATGAGCATTTCTTTTAAAGCCCTTTATGTGGTGTCGCTCAGACGCCCGACTGTGGCATTTCTTTTAAAGCCCTTTATGTGGTGTCGCTCAGACGCCCGACTGTGGCGTTTCTTTTAAAGCCCTTTATGTGGTGTCGCTCAGACGCCCGACTGTGGCATTTCTTTTAAAGCCCTTTATGTGGTGTCGCTCAGACGCCCGACTGTGGCATTGCTTGCTATTTGTTTCATAAATTTTTATACTACCATGTTATTGCATTTTTATAAGTAACTTGCTTGCACGCATCTGAGTTTCATTGTGACTGACGTCATGAGCTTATAATATTTTTAGCACATCATGGTTATATTATACCTGTGTTCATAATGTTTGCGAGTACATTCAAAGTACTCACTGGCTTGTCCCTGGCTATTGTCTTGGCCAGATTTTCTTGCACGGAGAGGAGCGACGCGATGCCAGCCCCGGAACCCACTCAATGGAGATAGCAGCCTCGCGAAGATAGGAATTAACCTGGTCAGCTGTTCCCGTGGGAAATGGAGTCCCATAGACACTGATG
>NC_057807.1:331781483-331959631 GCF_018294505.1 Triticum aestivum | reverse complement strand
CCTTTATGTGGTGTCACTCAGACGCCCGACTGTGGCATTTCTTTTAAAGCCCTTTATGTGGTGTCGCTAAGACGCCCGACTGTGGCTTTGCTTGTTATTTATTTCATAAATTTTAATACTACTATGTTATTGCAATTTTATAAATAACTTGCTTGCACGCATCAGAGATTTATTTATCTTTTGTGACTGACGTCATGAGCATAAAATATTTTCAGCACATCATTGTTATATTATACCTGTGTTCATAATGTTTGCGAGTACATTCAAAGTACTCACTGGCTTGTCCCTGGCTATTGTCTTGGCCAGATTTTCTTGCACGAAGAGGAGCGACGCGATGACAGCCCCGGAACCTAAGTAATGGAGATAGCAGCCTCGCGAAGATAGGAGTTAACCTGGCCAGCTGTTCCCGTGGGAAATGGAGTCCCATAGACACTGATGTTTCACAACCCGCTTCCGCCATCAACCACTAGAAACCATTTGTTGTACTCACAGGCCAGAATGGCCTTGTACTACATAATTTGTTTTTTGCTTGGAATTTCTGTATCAAGTTGGAGCCTCATCAGCTAACAGTAATCCTGGGGCTGATGAGCACAATGGTCTTTTCTGGAAATTTATTACCCGGAAAACCGGTCGTGACAGAGGGCCCAAACGAAAGTCGGGGGCAGCCACCCACTTTGTGCCTCTGGGAGTCATGACGTAAAACCACCTCCACTGCCATAGATCGGACACTTCTGGGAAGGAGCCCTCCGGCCATGGGGCATCTGCGTTCCTGCTTATTACAGCACCCTCGCACTCCGCGTGTTTCCCCTCAATCATCTTTGGCTTCACATTGAAGGTCTTGAGCCATAAGATGAAGTGCGGGGTGACATGGAGAAAAGCTTCGCACACAACGATGAACGACAAGATATGAAGGATGGCGTCCGGAGCTAGATCATGAAAATCTATCCCGTAGTAGAACATGAGCCCTCTCACGAAGGGATCAAGAGTGAAGCCTAAGCTGCGGAGGAAGTGAGAAACAAATACGACGCTCCCATTGGGCTCTGGAGTAGAGATGATCTGCCGTGGAGTGGGGAGCATGTGCTTGATGTCGGCGGTCAGGTATCCGACCTCCCTAAGCTTCGCAATATCCTCCTCTGTGACAGAGGAGGCCACCCACCGGCCTTGAAGGTTGGACTCGGACATGATTGAATATCCTGAGGGCTTGAGCTTGGGCTTTGGGTGTAGGAACTCGAGATGCGAAAAGGCGCAGGCGTGGTAGAAAAGAGGGATAGGCCTCGGCCCCTCTATAAAAGGGGGTGAATATAAAGCGTCCTCAGCGTAACCGCTTGGGGCTTACCTAAAAACACGGAGTCATACCAACAGGCGTCATGGGGTTGCACGCGCCCGTATTGATTGAAAATCCCACGATAAGGGGAACACGATCTCTGCTTTGGCAGGGTGAGCCAATAAAACTGCCTCGCAACGCGTATCGAGGCAGTCTAAGAAAAACCGGCTCATGTTGGGCCAGGCCACGGTGTGAGAGCACACCATACAAAAATTGCCAGTAGATCAGATTTATGAAGTGCTATGCTACAGTGGTGTGCGGAAATTACCTCGCGAAGCTGGACACAATCCTCAATCTGCATTGGAGTATTCAGGGATGGAACCCGCCTTGCAATGTCGAAGACAAACTGCGCACGGGACTCATCGTCATTGAAGCCTGGTTCAGGGGCTACTGAGGGAGTCCTGGATTAGGGGGTATCCGGACAGCCGGACTATATACTTTGGCTGGACTATTAGACCGTGAAGATACAAGACTCAAGACTTTGTCCCATGTCCGGAGGGGACTCTCCTTTGCGTGGAAGACAAGCTTGGCGATCCAGATATTAGATTTCCTTCTTTGTAACCGACTCTATGTAAACCCTAGCCCTCTCCGGTGTCTATATAAACCGGAGGGTTTAGTCCTTAGGGACACAATCATAATAATCATAGGCTAGCTTCTAGGGTTTAGCCTCTATGATCTCGTGGTAGATCAACTCTTGTAATACTCATATCATCAATATCAATCAACCAGGAAGTAGGGTTTTACCTCCATCAAGAGGGCCCGAACCTGGGTAAAACATCATGTCCCTTGCCTCTTGTTACCATTAGCCTTAGACGCACAGATCGGGACCCCCTACCCGAGATCCGCCGGTTTTGACACCGACAATACCCTCTTTCCTAGGGTTTCTGTTGAGGATCTGCTTTTTGAGCACATCACAAAGAGTCTAATGCCCTTTGAGGCTTTTGTACATGCCTGTCATGTACAATTCCTTCAGCCCTACATCATCTGTGATACTAGCAATGTCCTCAGACGAGGAATTAGTGATAGCAAAGACAGATGAAGAATTTGTAATATTAGAAGCATTTGAACATTCAAGTGAAGAATTAGCAGTTTCACGTTCAATGCACTTCAGACATGGAGGAACAAATTCTTCCTGAGTAGCGCTGGTTTGTTGAGCAAGTAATGAATCATGCTCCTTCCGAAGATCTTCATAATCCACTCTTAGCTTCTCAAGATCTTGCTTTCTTTGAAGAAATTCATAAGAAAGCTTCTCGTGATCAGATATGAAAGTGTTATGATGACCTTGAAGGTTGTCAAACTTGGACTGAAGTCTCTGAAGATTTTCAGTCAAGGTTTTAGTGCGATCCATTTCTTCACCTAACATATCATCACTTTATCTAGCATGTTTTGAACCTTTTCAAAAGCCTTTTGTTGTTTCATAGCAATCTTAGCAAGTTTAGAGTAGTTGGGCTTGATATTTTCATCAGATTCATCCTCACTAGATTCAGAGGAGGCGTACTTAGTTACCTTGGCACCCTTTGCCATGAAGCAATAGGTGGGAGCGTAGTCATCATTGCCTTCATCACCCTTGTTGGTGAAGCCATTTTCTTCAGAGTTGAAGTTAGACTTGCTGACGAATGCAGTAGCGAGAGCTAGGCTCGCCACACGAGACTCGGACTCCTTAGATGCCTCCTCATCCTCATGTTCCTTAGATTCAGCCTCAGAGTCCATATCCTTGCCAATGAATGCCTGAGCCTTCTTGGAGCTGCTCTTCTTGTGAGATGAAGACTTCGAGGATTTTGATGATGAAGACCTTGAAGATTTCTTCTTCTTCTTTGCGTCATCAAAACTGCAGTCCTTGCATTTCTTCTTCTTTGATTCCTTATCCCATTGAGGACAATCTTGGATGTAGTGACCAGGTTTCTTGCATTTGTGACAAAGCCTCTTCTTGTAGTCACTGGGTGAGGAATCATTGCTTCTTGAGGATTTTCCAAAGCGACCACATCTTGAGAACTTCTAAAATTTCTTCACGAGTAGTGCTTGTTCCTGGCTCAGTTCTTCAGGATCACCAAGGCCGCTAGCAGAGTCCTCATCTTCAGACTCAGAGACCGTCTTGGCCTTTAGAGCACGTGATGTGCCATAGCTCGAACCATAGAGATCTCTCTTCTCAGCAAGCTGGAAATCATGAGTATTTAGCCTCTCGGAGATATCAGCGGGATCAAGTGACTTGTAATCAGCATGCTCTTGAATCATCAGTGCTAGAGTATCAAATGAAGAATCGAGCGATCTCACCAATCACTACAAAAAAAGACACATCCGTGACATTTTGGGCCGAACGAAAAAATTTCTGTCATACATATGACACTTCTATGATGATAATTGTGACAAAACCCGGTATCATCATAGATGTGGTGGGCTCCTACTTCTATGACAAAAAATCATGACAGAAAATGGGCTTTTCGTCCTGGGCGGGCCGGAGACGCAGTTACATGACATTCTTTGGGTCGTCGATGATGAAAAAAAACGTGGTAGAAGCGAGGGGGAGGAAAATTTAGGGGAGTTGCCGGTTACGGTGGGAGAGCGATGCGTGTTTCTCTTGTACAGGTACGCGCGTGTGTGCGAGGCGTTGGCTCTAACTGAACCCGGGTGAGGCATTGGGCTCTAACTGAACCCGAGCGATTGCACTGTAGGCTACGCGTTACTGAACCCGAGCAATCGATCAATGGCTGTTAACTGAACCTGATGGAGCAATTCCTTCGCTACTGCTGCTAACTGAAGCCGATCGATTGGATGAATAGCGAGCGTTGTGGGGGCGGGGGGGTGGATGAACAGTGAGCGGTGGCGTTGCCTCTGGATGAATAGGAACCCATGGTGTGGAGGGCTGGATGAACAGTAGACGGTGGAGGGGTGGCCATGGAGGGGTGGTTGAACATGACCCTGTGGTGTGGAGGACTGGATGAATAGTAGACGGTGTAGGGGTGCCCGTGGAGGGGTGGTTGAACAGTAGCCGGTGGAGTAGCGCGCGGTGGAGGCTGGATGAATAGGAGCCCGTGGAGGCTGGAGGAGGTCGACAGTAGCCCGTGGAGGCTGGAGGAGGTCGACGGTGGAGATGAACAATATCCCGTGGAGTCCCGTTTTGCGGTACGCCACACCCCTCCCCCCATTTCGACCATAGCGCTCCAACACAAGTCTGTTTCGTCCGTTTTGCGGTACGCCACACCCCTCCCGATCAACAGGACCCCCGTTTCGACCGTAGCGCTCCAACACAAGTTCGTTTCGTCCGTTTTGCGGTACTCCACACCCCTCCCGATCAATAGGACCCTTGTTTCGACCGTAGGAGGTCCGTTTCCTCCGTTTTGCGGTACGCCACACCCCTCCCGATCAACAGGACCCCGTTCCGAACGTGGCCAGTCGAACACAAGGCCGTTTCCTCTGTTGTGCGGTACACCAGGCCTCATTTCCATCGCCTGTTTCGTCGAAGCCGGTTGGCTCCCACGCGTTCCATTGCCTCCCGATGAACACGACGCATTCCGTTGCCTCCCCATGAACACGACGACGACGCTGTTTCTCTGTTCCGACCCAGCCATATACATATGCGCGAGTAGGCGTTCGAGACCCTGCCCGTATGTACGTACGTGGCCGTATTTTCTTTCTTGCACCCTCGCCGCTGTACGTACGTGTACATGCTACGTGCGCGCCTCTACGACGACACGTGCGTGCCTCTACATCGACCAGTATGTACGTACACGTTCGCGACCAGAATGACAACAGTACGTACGCTTCGACCAGGTGGGTCCCGACTGTCAGGCACTTCCTTACCTGCGAAGATGTAGCTGGTGGGTCCCAGCAGTCAGGGGGGCGAATCGTTTTGGTTTTTTTTCCGGACGCACTTCCTTGCGTGCGAAGATGTAGCTGGTGGGTCCCAGTAGTCAGTGGGGCGAATCGTTTTTTTTGGACGCACTTCCTTGCATGCGAAGATGTAGCTGGTGCGTCCCAACAGACAGGGGGAAACATTTTTTCGTGAAATACGGTGGCCCGTCCGGTGGGTCCCCGCTGTCAGGTGGAGGAATAATTATTTTGCGCGTAATAAGGAGGCACTTCCTTGCTGCGGCCATGGACCCAGCTGTCAGCCTCTTCACATACAGTCCACATCCGATGGAAGCCATTCCTTGACCACGTTGACGACGCCGCGCCGAGAGCACCAGGGCGGTGGACGACGGCGAGGCCTAGGAAGGGGACAACGCGGAGCCGGGGAAGACGCGGTAGTGCATGCCCACGCGTAGAGGAGTATGAGGGTTCACTCGTTTGGCTGTGGTGTCAGGCTGCCGTCGCCGCAGAATAACAGGGGGTGTGGGTGCGTAGAGGGATGGCCTGGCAGCAGTGGGAGTAGTAGGGGGTGGTGAGGCCTCCGCGGCATCACAGCCGGCCATGGGCGGCAGGAGCAGGCGGCACGACCGGCGCTGCTTTGGGCGGCTGGAGCAAGAAGACTAGAGGTTGAAGAAGCACTACGGCCGTTGGATGGACATCATACGGTCACTGGAGCTAGAATCGTTCATATATTGACTGAAGTTGACAAAGGCCTCCGTCCCAGTTGACTTAGTCGGCCCACAAGTCAGCCTCCCACCAAGGTTGGTCCCAGCTAGGAGGGGGGTATTCATTTTTTGTGTGTAATAAGGAGGCACTTCCGGTGGGTCCGAGCTGACAGCGGGGGGAATGTTTTTTTCGCGAAATATGGTGGCCCGACCTGTGGGTCCCAGCAGTCAGGGGGAAACATTTTTTTTGCGAAATACTGGTGGCCCGTCCAGTGGGTCCTAGCTGTCAGGTGGAGGAATAATTATTTTCCGCGTAATAAGGAGGCACTTCCTTGCGGCTGCCGTGGACCCAGCTGTCAGCCTCTCCACGTACAGTACTCTTCCGATGGAAGTCGGTCGTTGACCACATTGACCACGCCGCACCGAGAGCACCACGGCGGTGGACGACGGCGAGGCCTAGGAAGGGGACGACGCGGAGCCGGGGAAGACGCGGCAGTGGAAGCCCGCGCGGAGAGGAGTACGAGGGTTCACCGGTTCGGCTGCGGTGTGAGGCTACCGTCGCCGTAGAATAACAGGGGGTGTGGGTGAGTAGAGGGATGCCCTGGCCAACGGTGGGAGTTGTAGGGGGCGTTGAGGCCTGTGCGGCAGCATAGTCGGCCACAAGAGGCGGGAGCAGGCGGTCCCGCCGGCGCTGCTTTGGCGGTTGGAGCAAGAAGATCAGATATTGAAGAAACACGACGGTCGTTGGATTGACATCCACGGTTACGTCTGCTAGAATCGTGTGTTGATGTAGTATATAATAACTAAAAAAATCTTGCATACGCGTCAACTAAACAGGCCCACAAGTCAGGCCACTCCCTCTTTTTTAATAATTTATATATAGCTCATGGCAACTTCTTATGCAATTTATTGTAGTCTTTTTTTTGGTTGGGCAGGGCCAATTTCGCATATTTCTGTGGGTTCCAAACTATTTTTAATACCGAAATGTCGAGCCAGATTTAAAGTACTTTGAAGATATGTTTGAATTAGGTTAATGCCCAGTGAAATAGGAATCTGAAAATGTGAAAAAAATCAGAAATTATAAAGTAATTTCCAATTTGTCATCTTTTTTATATTTACAACCCATTTCATATTACTTTCAAGATTTGCAGGCGTCTTGAAAGAGTTGCAGCCCATCAGGGCGTAGAAAAATAAGTAGGCCTGGATTTGGGTATTCTTCAGAAAAAATAAAGTGGGCTCATTTTCACAAAGAAAAAATAGCTGGGTTGGTCACATGGTGAACATAAAATATAAGCCTGAGCTAGACGGGCCACAGCCCAGTTCAAACCCTGCTCCGTCTCAACAATACCAAACAAAAAAAATACTGCTCGAGTAGCTACGTCCCAGGTGTCAGCCGATCTTGTGTTGTTCTCTTGTCTCTTGACTATATACGCTCACAATGTCGTGGGTCCCAGATGTCAGGAAAACACTGGGAGGAAGCATTTTATTTTTCCATATGCTGACGTGGTGGGCCCCTACTGTCATCCTCTCCACGTACTTCTGCCAATTCCTGTTGTTTGTTAACCATGTTGACAATGCGAGAGGGCAGCGCCGCGGCGAGCACACCAAAGCGCGCGGAGGACGTCGGCATTAACTATTTAGGAGACGGTGGGGTGGCGATGCATGCGTTGAGGCGCAGCTAGCCATGGGAGGCGGAAGCAGGCGGCCCCGTCGGCGTTGGTTTGGTTTTGGCGGCTGGAGGAAGACAGGACTGAAGAAACACGATAGACTGTAAAAGCAGCAGGAGTACTTAACAACCTTAACTGAAACCAGCAGGGGCACTTAACAACCAAAGCTGAAAGCAGTATGAGTACTTATACAGGTTCAACCATACAAAGAACGCCTCGAACAGTGCTACTTTGCCTACAGTTAACCAAGGGTGAGGCCGCCAAGCCCCAAGACAAGGCCCAGGCGCCACCCCACGCATCCACAACCTTCTGAAAGCGGCTTCATCTCGCAACGTGGTCAATAAACAGGATATTCGCTTTAGAGCCATGGAAAAGCATGAACATAATCTTCTGTCCTATTCTCCAAGATGGACGTGCCTTCATTATCCGAGACCACCCATGAATAAGTATATTTTCACCTCCAAGGGGAATTGAGTAGGTCGACATAAACATCATGTTGTGACCAAGCGCAAGTCTGACCCGACCATGGTCAGGCATCTGTATAGGAACAATAGAACTCGGCAGTTCCTGTTTCAAGAAGATCACAGCTGTAAAACTATGTATAAGCAATAGTTTATGAACAACATATATAACAGAAAATAGCTCGTACCATAAGTTTCTCGACATATTTGGACATGTTCAATGAGTGCAGCAGTGGCACACATATCCCACGTGGCCTTCCAGCATTGAAATGCCCCACAAGGACCTGAAGACGATCAATAAAGTGTAGGAACATGTGGATGTCGATCCAGTCAACTTCAGTGCCATTAGTAACAACCGAGTTATTATAGAGTAACAAACAAGCAGACTGCTTAACTCTGAAAAAACCTACACGTGCCACCAATTATAAGACAATATTAGTTAGAAGTAGCATCTTCGTGAGAGATTTGTTGCTACTTCTAAAGTTAAATTGTGATTAGTTAGACAGAATAGGTGGATTAAGAAGTAATCGAGGCAACAAGCAAGAACCAGATACAAAACTAACATGGATGAACAATTGGAACGGCGTCGGGGTGGAAGATTGCAGTGAAGATGAGACCAGGTTCTGCTATTTCCATCCACATTCGTGCGCCAACTTTCAGTCTGTAACACTTGAGAAAGTTTATCCAAGTTCGGCCATAAAAAAGCAGCGATCTTCTTGGTTTATGAACCCAACTCGGAAGCAATATCCATGGATTGTCTTCACTGTGACCATTAAACTAGTGTATTCAATTATGGCAAGGCTGAGCATCTTGAGTACATGTGTTCTGGTAGAGCAAATAATACACTGCAGGAAAAATAATATGAGAACACAGCATGTTAAAAAAAACCACCCTCCCGGATAGAGAAGAGGATTCTAGGAACATACTGTGCGTGTTTCAAAATGCTGTGGTAGGATGAGAAGGAACAAGTGTGGCGTCTCGCCATGGGCACAGAAATCTATAGGGTACTCGCACTTTGGGTACTGCAACTGAAACACACTAGATTCAGTATGAAGAAAAATGCATCAATGGCGGCGGCTACCATCCTAGGATTACCTGCGACCAAGGGACTTGGATTTATCGGGGATGGATGAAGAATTTGTACCTTGTTCTCCATGAGAAAACCCTATGCAATCGCCGAGCGGGGGTTTTCTCTGAACAAGCACACGAGGGAGAAGGGGATTCAGGCCCAGTGAAATATTGCCGCTTCGTCCGTCCAGCTTACTGCTAAAGCTGGAAGGGGGGGTTGTGATTTGACGGCTCATTGGGCATTACTGTGGCGCTACGACCAGGGTGTGTCTATCGTGTAGTTGTGCACTCTAATTTGTGCATATGGCACGTGGACCCTGTTGCCGGTTGCCCCACATATCAGCGAAAGGAAGTAGAAAGACAGGAGTAACTAGTTACACATAAATATATTTTTTGACAGAGAGATACTCCCTCTGTAAAGAAATATACAAATCTTTTATATCACAGGCTCACCTTGCCGAGAAATATACTCCCTCTGCAACGCACGGGCATTATGGGGGTTCAGCTTTTTTTATGGGGGTTCAGCTGAGAATATAATACTCAGGTAGGCTCACGGTTCTGGACTTTGGGCCGCAGGCCGACCCTGCATGTTTGGCGGCCCATGTGTTCTACCTCAGCGCTTTTCATATTGCAAGCGATCGATATTGCGCTGGTTTTAGATGTTGTCGCAAGGCGAATACACAAAATTGAATAAAGCAAGACAGCTGTTGGAATGAAATCGAACGACAGTTCCTAACCAGCAATCAGAGTTGCGATTCTATCAACGATATACCATGTGATAAATAATACAGTCGTACTACTTATACACACAGGACACTTGTTTCACCATGCCAGATTATTAAATCAAAACCTCTCAGAGGATAGATCAGTTTGACAGTTGTGTGCTGCTACTGAAGAATTTCAAACTTGATTTGGACCAGCTCTCCTTGCCGAGAAAGTTCGATTTTGACATCATCCCCTACCGCAAGATATGATTTAGATTTGAACCTTGACCATCCTTTAGCATCAATCATCATGCGACCATCCTTTGTACTTACGGTATATTGAGCAGGTTCATTCACACCAAGGCTGAGCATGGTAAGAGAAACTTGGCCGCGGTCGCCCGGATTGTTGAACGACTCCCTCGTTGCTCTAGGAATTCTCTGTTTGAAAACAAGAAGACATACCCAAACAGTTAGATCAACACAGTGAATCATGTGAAACAACATGGAAAGGAAAAAAGCACGAAGCACTTGGGCGGCCAATGCTTACCAAGAAGGTGGACATGTCGGTTTTTGTAAGGACTTTGGTACATGAAGTGCAAACTGCAGCCCAGTCTATTGCCGGTGCAACTGCATGGGCCGGACCAAATGCAAGTGCAAGTGTTGGTGCAGGTGCCGAAGCCGCTGCTGCTGCCGGAGATGGTGCTCCTTGTAGAGCTGGTGCCGGTGTCGATGCCCGATCCTCCGGTCGATCAGACTGATCCGCTGACACGGTCGGTGCCCAATCCTCAGCTGGATCAGACTGAGCTGCTGCCGCTGTCAGTGCTAGAGCAACTGCTGGTGCTCGATCTGTGCGAGACAGCGGCGATCGTGTCTGGTCTGCTATGATCAGCTTTCTAACTTGACTAGGATCCGTGACCGTGATCCAGTTTTTTCTTCATTTCTTTTAAACGCGAGAAGGACTAATTGTGGCGTTTTTGTTAAACCAAACTCCAGTTCATCATAGGGATTCAGCTTGTACTCAGACAACATATTGATCCATTTTTTTCCAGTCATATAAGTGATGGACAGTGCCTTTGTTACTGACACGACATAAGAAGTGAAACCTGCAAAAATAGCCAGCGTAGAGCAAACCAAATGGTTTATTCTGTGATGAATGTCACATGGCAAAACCTGCATCGTAAAATTGCAGGAAAAGAAAGAAAACATGACATTAAATCAATAAGATTTAGAAAGTAAATCAATAAGATTTACTTGATGTGACACGATTGAATCCTTACCAGGAAATCACTATGTTGAAGTACTAAACAGAAGATTGATCGTCCAACTACGCGTGGCATGCAGGGGCCCTGCCTACTCCCACAAACAGGACAGTCCAAAGGTCGTGACAAATCGTATGGACCGAACATCCATGGGACTGGAAATCCTGGTGGGTGCGATAAATCCTGGACTGTAACCATAATTGATAAACCGTCCTCACAAAAAATATGATCTGGAGACTTCAAAATGTACAGACTGAATTGAGTGGACAGACATTAACATAGACCGTTCTCAGGACTGACCACACACCAAAAGTGGCAGTACTAATAAACAATACAGGGTTCACAAACACAAATCAAGTACTGAACAATAGTACTTACTACAGACAAGCAAAGTTGCACTAACTAAACTCTACAGACTATTTAATTTCTTGCCACCGACCTACGGGATGAACCCCGCATAACTGACTAGGCCATGGACTTCGTGTGAGATGTCTACATGCACCAGCACCATCTTGTCAACCTTGGAGAACCTAATAGAGTGGTCTTTCCACTCATAAACATGATGATGAAGACAAGCCACATCAGATTTGTTGGGAAGCTTTACAAGAACCACACCCTTCGTAACCGAAGGCACAACTAGGAAATTGTTGTGGTCAAGTACAACCTCGAGAACACGCCTGACAACAATGCTACAGGAAAACACTAGTTCAGGACACATGGCGACAAGGACACAGCAACTGGATAGTTCAGCAGTAGAACTCATCATCAGGTCTTCCAGTTCACACGGTGACTTTGAGAACTTCATCTCCACCGCGGACCTGGTTCAAATTCAAACAGAAACCATATTTCATTACTACCTCCTTTCAGAAATATAAGATGATTTTCGATATTATACTCCATATATGACTACATATACGCACAAAAATGAGTGAACAAAGACACTAGAACATGTCTTCAAAGGCATGAGAGCAAAGGGATTACATGCAATATCCATAACACAAGTTACTGAGGCAAATATACCCTCTTAAAAGGTAGCATTGATGTTCATAAAGTACTCTCTCCGTCCCAAAATTCTTGTCTTAGATTTGTCTAGATACAGATGTATCAAGTCACATTTTAGTATTAGATACATCCGTATCTAGACAAATCTAAGACAAGAAATTTGGGACAGAGGGAGTAGTTGAAAGTAATCTATAAGAAATCAGTGTCAACCTCTCGCATGTTTTGGTCAAAATAGGAATTTAGAACCGTCATTTGGCACACTAAAATAACATGCAAGATCGCCCAGAAAGTTGTACTACCAGTACTAGTACTGCGTGTTAGATGAAAAAACACAATCAAGATCGAGAAAAAGATCGTCAACAAGAGACATTACCTCGACTTGCTTTCTGAGGGATCCCAGAGAGGGGGGCTTGGACAGGGTGATGACTTTGAGCTTGTCTACGGTAGTCTCGGCGGGGTGCTTGCGCTTCTTCGTACCATGAGCCTCGACGGTTTTGGCCAGAGCCATAGACATCACGTCGGCCGGTGCTCCGGCGTCCATCCAAGAGAGGAAGCTGAGAGAGAAGAGTGAAAGGAGGAACGAGATGAGGGAGAAGCGAAGCGAGTGAGGGTTTTCTTCAAGAGAGGAAGCTGAGAGAGAAGAGTGAAATGATGGTTGCTTCGCCCATCCAACTTACTACTGGAAAGAAGGGGACTTTGTGATTTGACGGCTCATTGGGCATTACTGTGGCGGTTCGATCGGGGTAGTCTACCGTCACTCTACTACGGAGTAATTTAGTGCATGGCTGGTGGACCCAGGTGCTGGCTGTCCCACACGTTGGCGAAAGTGAGTAATTTAGTGCATGGCTGGAGGAGGATCCGCACGGTAGAGTGTGTCCACTGTTTTTCATTCTGAAGAAAAAAATGATTACAGCAAGCGTTTCCACTCTTACGATGGAGGAGTGCGAAACACGGCAGCCACTTGAACATACACAATGCTCCTACCACTAGGCATGTGCAGTGGTTCATACGTCAGTACTACACAATCTTGTTGCTAGTGTTGTGCGCATGTCAACTACTCCTATATGTAACATAGTACCGCTTTTTTGACTATCTGGTCGAGAATGAACAGTGAGATCAATGTTAACAGAACTAGGTCCACAGCGCACAGAGAGTACGGTGCTACGGTACTCCACGAAACATGAACCATATGAAGCACATCCTATAGTGTTAGACAGGGTGTATGAAGGGTGCATGGGATGGGAGCAAAAGTTCCCTTCTCGACCCACTTTTGGGTGTTTGGCAGAGTGCATGAAGGGTGCATGAGTCCACACTAGTAGGTTGACAAAAATACATGAAGAGGAAACAACTATATTGAGATGAGAATGCAACCAAACACACCCACACACTTTGTGCTACAGTGACGGACCTGCACCTTCTGAGTTTGATCCAATGGTCATGTTGCACCGAGACATGGACATGCCCATGCAGAGGGTGCCTAAACACCACCGAAGTCCCTCTGCTTCTCGAGGCGCACGACGTTGGTGATGCAGGGTGCAACCGCCCGCAGAGCCCGCTCCCGGTCGACGGGAGCCAGCTCGTCAAAGATGGCGTCCAATGGCATGAATGGATTCCAGTGACGAAGCCCAGAAAGGATTCGCCCGGCAATGGCAACGACAGCGTGCAACTCCTCCTTGTCCAGCTCAGCCCCCACTATCGCGTGGAGACGGCTCAGCTCCTCGGAGATATAGGTGAAGAAGGAGACCAGGTCAGGAAGCCGCAGCTCGTTGAAGTCGACCGGGTGGTCGAACGGGTTTAGCCCGACGGCCGGCATCGTCGCGCTGGCACGACGGTAGGCATCGCGCAGCCGCAACACGTGTGTGGCAACTTGGTTCACCAAGTGGCTGAGGCGATCCTGGACCTCGTCACGATCGGCCCGCTCGTGCTCCAGCCGGCTCCCCTGACGGCCTATCGTATCTCCCGCTTTCTACAGCAATGCCGCCGACGCCTCGAGCATCTTTGTGGTGGACGTCTGCCGCTTTTGAAGCTCCGTGAACTCCCGCACATAACGGAGGAGCATGGCACTCCTCTCCTCCTTGAGCTCACCGAGCTCCACGTCCTTGGCCCTGAGCTCCGCATCCTTGGCATGGAGCTCCTGTGTCAGGTACCTCACCTCGGACTCCGTGATCTGCTGCGCCGCCATGGCACCAGGTAGAAGCAATGGGGAGAGGAAGCAAAGTGGGTGAAATGGCTGAAAGGCAATGCAATCTACAGGAAGGCGAAGGGAGCCAGCCGAGGAGAGGGGAATCTTGGTTTTCGCCACGGTAAAACACCAGTCCACGACTTCTCACATCAGGGAGCAGTGGGTTTTTACAGGCGGAGTCATCATGACTAATTGCTACCGCGCTTGCTCCCATCAATCAAAAAATTAAAAATCCTACCGCGCCTGCTCCCGTCAATCAAAAAAATTAAAATCCTGCCGCACCCAAACACCAGAGCAACGCCGCCGTGGATATTTAAATTTACCTGCCGGCAAGTACATAAAAAAGGGTTGAAAAAACAAATGTGGCGGCGGCCTAGCTAATCGGTCGAACTAGCCCAACTAGCTAGCCACCGTGCTTCACTGATGTACTCGGCGGGAAAGGTGGTCTTTCATGATTTGACGACTCATTTACTTGCTTCGGCGCTACGACCGAGGAGGACCCAGAAAACGCGCGGTAGGGCGTCCCACGTCAGGAAGAATATATGCGTGCACCACCCGGGAGGACCCCGAAACTGCGCGGTAGGGTGTGCCACGTCTCGGCATAGAGGAAAAATGTGCATGTAAAAATATACTGTATCAGACGTGGTACCTATGGTTCAACCTCGGGACCCAGCCAGTCGGTCAAAAACACCCCACTAGCCACACAGCTTCATCATGCAAATGTGGCACGGTTAGCTCCGTCTCGACCAGCCGCAACGTCTCTTGTTCTAGGCAATTCTTCTATTTTCCAAGCTTTTTTTAGTTGTAATAACACCACGGCAAGCTAGCGCCGCTCTTCGTGTGTGCCCGTGCAAAGGTTAGACGATGGAGAGAAGAGAGATTGAGATCGCAGACCTGGGACCCACCCGTAAGTGAGACAACGGTCATGCATGTGTTGACTAGGCACTCCCTCTACTCTACTCAACGCAAGTACTGTATAAAATCAAGTTATGGGACAAAGCAAACAACCGTTCGTTTTTTCAGGCTATCGACTTACGCTTTGTAGTCCAGGTTGCCAGTTCGAATCTCATCTTTCAGATTTGTTAGTTTTAGGTCCAAATTTGATTAATGACAAGTGGGACCCCCGTGTGTTGTTCCGATATTTCAGTGTAGGATGGTTTTTTTTAACAAACACTTTGCGCGGTTAGACAAGTAACGGCATGAGTTACACGCATTTTGCAAGTTTACGAACAAAAATGATAGCAGCATAGAATATCACATTCACCCCGCAGCTTTGATACTATGGTGTTACGAGTTTTTACACCGTTGGAAGTGATATAGAATGGCTTGGGAGTAGTCTTTGTAATTATGCGCAATTTCCAAACTCTCCAAAGTTATTTTGTTGCAAATAAAACATTCAGGCCTCCTGTGTGCCGCTGCATCTCCGATCCAACGGCTCCCCGGTGCTAATATTAGGTGCTCCCCGTAACTTAATTACCCGCTACGGTGATATGAGCATCTAGGTCGTATGATGAGTGATCAGATGGCACATGCATAGTACTTGTACTTTCTGTGCATTTCCCAAACTCTATCAGCCGTATATTGCAAAAACATTCAAACCTCCTACTGTGGGTTGTTAGATCTCAGTGAACTCGTATCACCATAGAATCTACGGTGCGGGAGCACCTCATACTGTCCCATGCGAGAAAACATAAGGTGCTATCGCAGCTTGGATGCTACGGTGATACGAGCTTGGAGGTCGTTTGATCTGAGATCCAATGGCTTCTGAGCAGTCTTTGTGCTTGTAAGCAGTGGCCGAACTCTTTTAGGGCTTTTCTGCAAAAAACCATTCAAACCACCAAGGAGGTGTTGGATCACAAATCCAACGCCTCCGAAGAGCTTGTATCACCAAAGCATCTAAGGTGTGGTGGCACATGATATTCTTACATACAGGAGAATATGATGTCCTCCTTCATCTTAGATGCTACGGTGATATGAGCTTCGAGGTCATTAGATATGGGATCAAAGGGCATCTAAGTAGTTTTTGTAAAAATTGTGTGCAATTCTCAAACTCATCAAGGTTTCCTGCAAAAAAATTAAGACACATCATGTGAGCTGCTATATCTCAGATCTACAAGCTCCAAGCAACTTGTATCGGCATATACCATGTAAGGTATGGGGGCACATGATATTCTCCCGGGGAGGATGGGTGGGGGTGCACAACCAATCGGTGGTTGGGAGGGTGGGAACAAATATAATCTAAACAACCCTAAATAGAGCTCCACAATTTTATCTAAGGTCAAGGGGTTGACCCTCGACAATCATAGCTCCGCCTAAACACAACATTTGCATGTACTGTAGTACTAGAATTAATATTCATTTTTTAGTTTCATGTTCATTTTAAATATTGAACTGAGGACCATGGATGTCTTACATTTTACTCCCTTTGTTCCTAAATATTAGTCTTTTTAGAGGCTTCAAATGGACTGGCACATACGGACGTATATAGACATATTTTAGAGTCTAGATTCACTCATTTTGCTCTGTATGTAGTCACTTGTTGAACTCTCTAAAAGACTAATATTTAGGAATAGAAGGAGTATTTTTTAACTCGTGTCATACATGCATGGGTTGGAAAAATAGATGCACTATACTTATTGGATTGTTGTTGTGTTCATGCGTGTGTGTCTGTGTGTGTGTGTGTGTGTGTGTATGCGGTCATATGCTTGATACATAGAAAGTTTTCTCACCTCCATATTGTTCATCTTTTAAATTTGAATTTGCATTGGAAAACTTACTAGGTATACCATGAAATGTGAAATCCACGTTGAGATCACTATATCACAAATTCACTCTAATTCAACGACTCATCACAAATCAATTACCACATTGAGATTAGTATTTGCAAGGAAAATACGGGTATTGTAATACACATAGATTCGTTCGGCAATTTAAAAGGTTCCTTTCGTATTCTGAAATGGTAGGACTCAACGGCGTACTAGCCAGACCTTGGCTCATGTTGATCCTAAAAAATGGGCTCGTGTCCTTCGGTGGCGTGCGTGGTACGCACATTAGGCAACCCCAACGAGTCGAGCCTCAACGTTTCAAGTCGAAATATCTGGCGGCCAGAATTCCAGCCCTAGGTAATTCCCCTCATATCCACGGTCCATAATGACTACCGATGAACAACGGAGGGATGCTTTAGTAACTAGACAACGTTACCTACCGTGTCGAGCATGGTTCAATTCCCTCGGTCGCCGCTCGTTAATGTCACCCGTCAACTGCATTGTCTAGTACTACTACTACTACTACACCAGGATGAGCACAAAATTGAGCCCGTTTGTTCGTGCCTAGTACTTGAGTTAATATATCAGGAAATGCACTAGTACGGAGGGATTATCCTTTTACTCCCTCCTTTCTGGTTTATAGGGCTTATCTCAAAATTTTAGTTTTCCCATTTTATAAGTCTCAATTTGGTTGTTCCCCATCACACGTTCAAATTTCAAGGTCCAATAAATCATTACATGCAAGTATTAAGAGAAAATTGACCAATGCATGTACTTTATGCATGCATGCATTGAAATTAATGCATTCGTAAACACAATTTTTGAGGAAAACAAGCGCATTAATTGAGTGGTTTTGCAAACTACAACAATTGTTCCACCACTCACCATCTACCTTGGTTGGTGAGATTTTTGAATTGAGCCCTATAAACCGGAAAGGAGGTTTAACTAAGCAAAATGTTTGACCAAATCCTTTCTAAAGAAATACAACAGGACAGATGTACGGCTTGAAAACTTATTGCATGATGCAGGTTATGATATTGTTTCGAATCCTGTGTCTTAAATTTCAGAAAATCCAAAAGGGAGCATAAATTCTTGAAACTGAGCATGGTCACGTGATATGGCACAAATATTACTTAGTAAGTTTTTTCTTCAATTCGAGACAAGCTGCTTATGACAAGTTGCACAAATGAAGAGCCAAGGTATTTTGGAACAAAGACCTGTCATGTTTTTTTGAGGGAAAAGACCTGTCACGTCAAGGCGAACGCTTTCACTATTGAAACCGTGGGCATTTGCGTGCCGCCACGAGTCCCCGCTTCTCATCGGCAGGTGCCGTCCCAGCAAGCGTGTGAGTCGACGGGAGGCGTGCGAGCAGACCGCTGCGCCGGCTGTCAGGGAGGCGTGCGAGCAGACTGTTGTGCAGACTCACCAGGAGGCGAGCCCTTTGACTAGTTCCGCCGCCCACCGTCGTCCCAACTGCTCCCACTTTTAATGTGTCGGCGCCGCAGTTTAAAATCAACCCCGCACTACCTGATATCGCTACAATCCTCTCTCTTCCTCTCCGATTCTCCTGTCGTCTACCTCCAACTAGCCTGACCTAAACGTACGCCATGCCGCATCACGATGGTCTGCCCTTAGTGTTCCAGTTTCATGAGGAAGACACACAGCCGGAGTCTCAAGAACATAAGGCGCTTTGGGATGAGCTTGAACTGGCCTTGCGGGAAGATGCCGCGCCTGTCCCCGCTCCCGTTACGGCTCCCGTCGCCCCGACTGCGCCAGCGCCCATCCCCGTGGCATTTATGGGCTGGGAGCCGCACATTGTCGCCGAGCTTGATGCCACAGGGTTCCACGAGGTCCCCGCCGACTTTCACGCGCCCGTGCACCTGCGAGCGCATGCGCCTGCACTGATGCGCACGCCCGTGCTGGTGCCCGTGCACCTGCCAGCGCATGCGCCTGCGCGTGCACTGGCGTGCGCGCCCGTGCCGGTGCCCATGCACACGAACGTCTCCGCCGTGCCGTTGACAGCGCATGTCCCCACGCGGGTGCCAGTGCCCCCCTCAGCGACATGGATGGCCGCCGTCGACCGCTTCGTTGCACCAACGCCAGTCGCCTCCTCCCGCCAGTTGACTTGCTCTGAAGTCCAGAACATTTTGGCCTTCCTTGATGCTAGGCCAACGTCCAGGAGTACGCCAACAACGGCACAAGACGCCGCTGTCGCCGTCGGTCAGTGGCCCGACGACACACAGAGCACAGCAGAGGAGCCGCTTCCCACCGCGAGACGCCCCCGCCGCCACCGCGTAATCTAAATTTGCCATGAAAAACATTCAGATTGCCATGCTTAAAATCCGAACTTTTATCATTTCCTTTTATTTTATATCGATCGTCGTATAATTTAAAGTCAGAGTTAGACTGAACGAAATGTATGGTTTGATCGATTGAATGTTCAGCTAGAGCCGTATGAAATTAAATATAAAACGTCATCAAGTCACATGTATTCCTTGTCATCCAACGACCTAGATTGCTTCAATGTCGAGCGCTCAACACGTTTAGCGTGCAGTTAATTTCATGCCAAAAATAGTGCTAATCACATGACAACGCGCAAATAATATCCTAGTAGTTAATATCCGCGTGCACTTAATATACTTCCAAATTAACGTGCATTGCATGTACACACTGACTAGTGCTGCTAGTACATGAAACTGGTGCCGTGACTTATGAACGCGTCCAGATATGGTCAACGGCAACATCGCCCCCGAGTTCTTCCTGTTTGCCTGTGCGTCTAAATGTAGAAGGGGAGGAGAGAGAGAGAGCACACATGGAACCCACCAGTAAGTGAAGGCGAATAGTACTAAAAATAATATTACATGTTATCCATTAATTAGGTTGTGGTAATATAAAAACATTATGTGAACAAAGGGGGTACAACAAACATTGCTATTCTACGTGTGTTGCCTATTGACGTGCGGCTTGAAGGCCCGGTCGCATGTTCGATCCTCGTCCTTTATTTTTTAATTTGTATATGGGTCCAAATTTGTTTCATGACATGTGGGCCCCTTAGTGTGTAGTTTGTAGCACTTTAATTTGTGGGTCGAAATTTGTTCCATTCCAAGTGGACTATCGGTGTGTAGTTTTGTAGCTTATTTATAATAATTAAAGAGAACAACAAAGTTTTTTCAATAATACCATGGTGCGACGTTGAAGGTGAGAAAGGACGTGCGAGAGAGCGATGACCGAGCCAGAGGGAAATCAACTAGGGGAGTTGCGTGGGTTGCAACGACGCTTGGAGCAATGTTGGGGATATCGCTTATCGGGAAGTTATCGGCCAACCCAAGATAAGGGGTAAATCAGCCAGTTTATCGGCATATCGGCCAATTTATCGCCATATCGGCTGATTTATCGTCCAAATTATCGTATCGGTCAGACAACGGTAAGCGATAAATCGGCCGATTTATCGGAATATCGGAATATATCTTGAAGAGTGGTTTGGAGTAGTTGTGGGCCGAATGCTACGAAAATATAATCTAAACCGACCGGAATAAATGCCTACCCAAATTAATCCAAGGTTGGAGTGCCCCTCGCAATGTAAATAGCTCCGGCTTTGCGAGGGATGGAGAGGTAGTAGCTTCAACGTGTGGAAGATATGGTATGAGAAAGCGAGGTCAATCAAGAGACATATAGATAGAGAGACAAAGTGAGTGTGGTCCGACATTCATTGGACAAATATATATGCTCCGGAGAGATATTGTCCGATTGAGCTTTTGGTAAGGGTGAGGGCTGTAAGATAGAGCTTGAGAGATGATCCAGTCACAAGCGTGTAGATATATTTTGTGCGTGGGAGGAAGCAAGGTCAACCGATCACATAGGGTCGTCGTGCGATCGAAAGAGTGAGACGGGTTGGAGCGAGTGACCTAGATAGACAATGTGCGTGAGAGAGTATACAATGTGAATAGGTCGAACTGGGCTCAAACATGGTGATATATCATTTTTATCCGAGAAAGAGCGAGGTAAATCGAGACTTACACACACACACACACAGAGAGAGAGAGAGAGATTGAGTGAGCGTGGCCCACCATGAGGTCGAAAGAGTGGCGGCGGCTTGGATGGACTGACCTAGATAGACAATCTGCGTGAGAGAGTATAGAGTGTGTCGATCGAGGCCCAAACAGGGAGATATATCATTTGTGTGTGAAAGAAAACGAGGTTAAACGAGACTCAGATAAAGAGAGCGAGATTGAGAGAGTGTGGCCCGCCGTGCGGAAGAAAGAGTGAGACAGTCTCGAGGGAGTGACCTACATATACAACGTGCGTTCGTGCGCACGAGAGGTTGGTGGGGCTAGATAGGCAATGCATGTATTTAGCGCGAGAGGGTGAGAGGGAGAGGGGGAGAGAGAGAGAGAGCTCGGCATGGGGTGCAATGGCGGGTGTGTGAGGTAAATACATTTGGTAACAGGAGTGGAAAAGGGGGTTGTGTAGTTGAGAGACTTAGAGATCGAAATATGGAGATAAAGAATGAACGTGTGTTGGAAACCGATAGCTTGCTAAGGTGGTTAGGAGAGTTAGGAGAGGAAGATTGACCGATACAGGAAGTATGTAACGTTTGTGCGCGGGGGGGGGGCTAAAAACAACATTTGAATGTACATAGTACGAGACTTAATATCGATGTTTCAATTCGGTGTACATTGTAAGATTTGAACCGAGGACAAGGCATACGGGTAATTATTTTGAATTCGTGCCATACTAAGTTTCGAAAAGTTGACATTGGCTCAATTTGTTGTGCTATTTTGTAGGTAATATGTTTGAATCCATCCAAAAGTTTTCTCACTACCATGGTGTTCATCATATACATATGAATTTGTATTAAAAAAGTAGCATGGATACAGTGAAATGCGAAATCCATGTTAGAATTGGAGATCGCTATGTGACACACACTCTAATTCAAATAACTAACTACGTGACACACACTCTAATTCAAATAACTAATTATGTGACACACTCTAATCCACGTTAGCATGGGTACCGTTTTGATTTTTTTCAAATAACTCCTCATTAATTAATTTATAGTACTCCCTTTGTTCACTTTTATAAGACCTTGAAGACATTTCAGACAATGTGCAAAACATTTCATTTTAAGTTGTCTGAAACGACTTACAAAAGTGAACGGTTGGAATATCTTGTTTCAAATGACTAATTATTGCAAGGAAAACACGGGCATGGCAATACATACAGATTCGTTTGCAAATGAAAGAAGATTCGTTCGCATTCTCAAATGTAGGCGCACCAGGCAGACCAGGGTCGTGTCGGGGTGGATGCTGCTTCGGTGCCTTAAAGGCAACAGCCCTTGGGTGACTGACATGTGGGCCAGGCACCTGTTGGGCCCACATGTCATGGACACAAAGGCAGGTGCCTTAAGGCACCGAAGCGTAGTCCTGTCGGGGTGGTCGCGTGTGTCGGACGGGCGCGTAGCACCTAGCCACCCACCGCCCTCCCTGCCAAAAAAAGGACGACGACAATATAAGTTCGCGCTTCCACGTTTCAGATTGAAATATCTGGCGGCCCCAATTCCAGCCCTGCAAAATCGCTCTTCTCCACCATCCCCTTCTGCGCCCAGATTGCTCAAATCCCTAATTCACCGACATCCCTCGAATCGCCCCTCTTCTCGTCTCTTTCCCCACCATTCCCCACCTCTGTGCCGGACGACGATGACGAAGACGACGGTCGCGCTTCACCACCGCACCGGAGCTACCTCATCTATGCCCTCGTCCGCCGCACCGGGTGGTCCACCAACAACGTCGGCCGCCGCAACCGACGTGCCTCACAGACACCGAGTTCCACCTCATCAGGTGCGCTTCACCGACGTCGTATCCCAGCTCACCGGGGCTACTTCACCGAGCACATCATCGCACCTCCGCCCCCCGAGGTCGTTGGGGCTTCACCAACGGTCTCGTCCATCGCATCATAGTGCTCTGCTGCCACTCAAGATCTGCATCCGTGCGTGGCCAGCCAACACCAGTGCATCACCCTCAACGGCTCTGAAGTGACCCGCACTCTAGCTAGGCGAGCATGCCCAAACGCCGGCCAGAACTAGGTATCCACACATCACTCCCTTGTGCACTGTTCCGACGATGTTTGGATATCCTTTCACTGCTCTCTTAGCTTACATGCCTATGCAACTCTGACTTTAACTCTTATTTCTTCTGGAGATATCATCTGAAACAAGCAAATCCATATTTTAGCAAAGCATGACGGGGCTACGGGATCCGGTACACATCCTCCACACCCATATAACCTTGTAAGTATCTGTCCTCCGGTACAACATCAAGGTCGATTCCTCTTATTTGATCAACCATTCGCCGTGTCAAAAATGCAGAGGGGGATGCAAGGAGCACAAGGCCTGCACATCCAAGCAAGTGGTAACATGGACTTGTACATGGAACATCCCAAGCGCAAGCAGAGCTGCAGCGAGCCTGTACAACGAGCTAGCGTAAGTCCCTGCATTTCACTTAATTCGTACTGGCATTCGTGTATGATTTGTGTGCAGTGGCTGATCCACAAATTCAAGTTACCATGGGCAAACATTTAACTTAAAAAATACGAAGGCACTTGCACTCCGGAAATCAACATAACTTGAGAAATGTGAAGCTACATGCACTTTGAAAACCAGCTAATGATCCAAAGTAGTTCAGATTATAAACACTAAATGATGCAAGCACCAAAAACACAAAATGCAACATGGTGTACAAGGACTACAAACATGGTTTGTACCTGCCTGAATTATTCGTTCTCTGGCTGAAAATATCGAAGTGTAATTGCACGTATAACCAGTGCGCAAACTGCATATCAATATATCTATCCTGCACAAGTATGCTAATAGTTTCAAACAACAGATTAGAAAAGTATTTATGCTATTTTGTCATGATACGGGGACTTTCTGGCAGATGGCCTCGACGTTTCCTCAAGCTATGAAAATGCACTATAATTTGCTTGTCATCAATGCCTGCAAATCTCTGTCTCTCTCAACATAGTATATCATCATTAGACATTAAATCCTTCAATGAGCTTGCAAAATGCTTGCATTAGATCCCTCATTAGACACTATATATTCATCACCAGGAGCATGTAAAATGTTTGCATCAAATCCTTCATTAGCAGTCTATTCATTAGACACTTCAGGCTCAAGAACAACATGAGCTTGTATGTTTGCACCGGAAACTTGATTAGATACATCAGATTCAGTCAGTTCAGTATTGATTGGGGGAGTTATAAAATAAGTAGAAATTGGTTTCATTTTCTCATAGATTCCCTACATACAAGTAGTTTTACAACACCGTCAGGTTTAACTATTGGCCAGAAATTGAAGAGTTGAATTAGATATAATCACGGATGTGATGTACCTGCTCGTTGTGCATGCTACTCTTGCAAGCTGTGACTGTCCGTTTGCGCAAGCTCGATGCCATGCCCGTGCTGCCGCTGCTGCCTCCCACGCAGGCTACACCCAGGGTTGGATCTTCATCTTCTTGTCCTTCTGTTCGCTTGAAGCCTGGCGACCGCCCTCCAACGAGGGCGCGAGGAAGTGCTGTGTCGGTCTGTCCAACGACGGCTAGGTTAGGAGCAAACTAGACTGGAGGCTAGAGCGAATGAATTGGGATTTTTCCTGTTGTCGATCGATATGGTAGGCGCTCGTTTGGGCCACGAGCCTGCTATAGGGCCTGCCTTGCACTTATGTTATTGGCCCATCCAAATTGAAACATTTTTCTTCATTTTTTACATTGCTTGCTCGTGCGTTGGGACGAACAAAACTAGCATGGGCCAACCTGGACGACTCAAACTAGGTGCACACTTTCCAGCCACCTGAGGCGGCCGCCCATACCAGCCCCTATGGTGGCGTCGCCCCTTTTTGCGTGTATGATTGGATAGTGAAAAATATTCCAGTGGCGCTTTTGATTTACCCACAGAATGGTTGAAATGCTTGTTTCTATGAACTGAGTTCGCTAATAATGTGAAGGATGCCAGTCTTTTCATCCTATTGTAGATTGCTTAGATCTCGATATGCCAAAAGTAATCGCATGAAATATACAGTAAAAGCCAGTGTGATGTGTTTGGCTACAACTAGTCTGACTACACGTACTCATATAACATATCAAGGACGCACCATCTTACCAGATTAACCATTCGACTTACCCATGCAGTGTGGGAAGAAAGAAGTATTGGGACTGCGTATCCAAGCAATTGATGCCATGGACTCCTTTGTACAACCTTGTAAGCGAAAAAGAAGTTGCAGTGTGCCTGTACAAAGAACTAGCATAAGTTCAGTTACCTGCTTCTCGGAATTTTAGTTACACTTATTGCAAAATTGTTCAATTATGCTACTTGGCTTAATTTAGTTTGCTACTGATTACATAATGGCACAGCATATTAATCATATTGTAGATTGCGCATATCTATGTGTTTGATACTTACTATTAAGAATTACCTGTTTGCCTTAACTTAAATATCTACTTGTTTGTTTAACTGCTTTGCTGCTGCAACATCGGGTTACAATGATGTTAATAACTACTCCCTCCGTCCCATAATATAGGATGTTTTTTGACACTAGCATAGTGCTAAAAAATGTCTTACATTATGGGACGGAGGGAGTACTTTTCAGCATCCAATTGAAACTCTTTAATTCCTTGTTTGTTTAACTGTTGTGGTGTTATAACTCCCAATTGAGATGTTTTGCTAACTTCAACTTTTTTAAATCCAATCAGAACTTTAATGGCAAAACAGGTTAGCCAAAGATCAAAGAGCGAGGTCCCCATGGACGTTGCATCATCCCACAGCAGTGGCACCGGCCCAGTCGTGCATTATGAATTGCCAACTGCTGATGCTCTAGAGGCTAAACTAGTAGTAGAAAGAGATTCTGCTTCTGCATTTCGAGATGAAGTTGACATGTTGAGGAAGCAAACAACACAATCACAAGCAGTACTCAAGACAACCATTAAATATTTGGTGGATTTCAAAACGAAGCAAGCTGAGACTGACCAGATTGTTAAGGTCCTGAAGGAAAAAAAGGAAATTAAATTCCTACTTGGTAAATCATAGGTGAAATGTTCTTTCCATAGTTGAATAACCTTTGTGTTGTCTGTTCATGTAATCAATCAAACCATTTGTTTTAGAGATCATGTAATATATTTTTTTTGGTTTGTAATTTTATTTGAGCACAAGTCTGTATTAATTGATAAGACTCAGAGACATTTCATTTGGATTGTTGTGCCGGACCTACAAATATGCTAATCGTGCTTAATGTGCATTCAGCAATAGTAGTAGTATAGATGGACCATAAGTGGCACGCATCGGAAAGGGCCAAGATGCTGGCTAAAAAAATATGTTGTTGTAGCCAAAAAAAAGTACAGCGGCCTGGCTTATGTATGTTAGTTGATATTATTGATTCATATAATCTATAAGTGTTTATATGTCTGTTAGTTCTGTACATTCTTGGTTGATTGACTCGATATTTGAATCTTGATACATCGCTTGTGTACATATCTAAATGGGAGTACACATTATGCTGCGTGTGACATTTGAGTTGGACATGAAGTGTTCCAAATATTCGAATTCACCTTAAACTGGATACTAGTTTCTGAATTGGAGTATCGACATTTGTAAACCATATTCATATATGATAGTGGAATACATCTTTGTCGTTCTTTTGAAGATATATAAAAACACATAGAACGATTTATAAAGATTCATATAGGAATACAGAATGGATTCGAATTTAGTTGCCAGGATAAACATGGATGCTTATTGTCCCAAAATTTGAAAGAAGCTGCAAAATGTCCACTCCTACGTCGGCTGCCCAAAGCCAAGTGTTTGGGATATGGAAATTACTGTCTACCCATTACACGGACAATCCATCGGCCCGATTTCGACTGCTCTAAATAGGGGTAGGTTAGTAACTTCAATTAGACATGACACGACCGCCTCTGAGCCCATTCCGACACGGTGGGCGTCAAACATAGGCGGCAAAACACATTTGATTCAAGCTCGTCCGAAAGACCTCTGTTTCTCCCTCCATTCCCCATTCATACATGGTGGGCGGCAAAACAAACTCGACTCAGCCGAAATCGATGTAGGCAAATATTTTCAATAGGGGCAGGTTTGTAACTTCACTCAGACGTGACACAACCGCCCTACCTGTCAGCCCCGTTCATACACCGTGGGCGCCAACCATGGGTGCCAACCACCCTCTCCTCGCCCGAAATCGCTCTGGGAAAATATTGGCGAGATGCGAGATTACCGTCCTATCCCCAACGGACGAGACGTCCAAATTTTAAACGGGGGCTAAGTTTGTAACTTTCCCATATTTCAGACAGGCGCGTCCAAAAAACATGGTTCCCCGTACCTCTCCCTCCATTTTCCCATTCATACACCGTCCGCGCTAGAACACCCCATCCCCACACCAGCCTCTGTCCGCCACCCCATCCATCGCCGCCGTCCTCCACCACATCCATTGCCACTGTCCTCCACCATGCTGGAGCGCCTACCAAGACCGCGTCGTCCACTGCTAGAGATGGACGTTTCTCATCCATGGAGACGGACCAATAGCCTTGCATCGCGCCCTCTCGCTTCATCGGCGCTGTCGTCCTCTTTGCCGGGGCCGCTGACATGACCTTCTCTTCCACCGCAACGGGACTTATCCCCTGATGCACCCGTCTACCATCGCAGATCTGCTTCAACGCCACCGACAGCCATCGCACCCCCGATGCCTACACGGCGCCGCAAGAGAGGTGGTACTTCATATCTCCTCAACTTTTTGATCTCAACCAGAAAATAGATCTTAACTTGGTTACTCTACTTTCTTTTCAGCTCTTAGAATTTAGTTCTTAGTTCGAAGCAAACAATGGATGCTAAATATCATTTCTCCGGTTTGCAGTGGCACAGCCATAATACGGTTTAATTGATCATGCTTAGGGTTTAATTGATCATGTTGGTTTCGTGGTGGTTTCTTTAATAGAAATCGGAGGAAACCCCCTCTTTTGCTAAAAAAATATGCTTAGAGTTTCCCCCTTTTATGTTCACTATACGATCAGAATACGTGCTTCATGTCATAATAACACTGCTCCACGCATCAAGCTAAACAAGCTTAGATGTTCAAATATGAATCTGATATTATTAAAACAGCGTTGTTTAATTGGTCAGCTAAATGTTCCTAAATTAGTTTCGAAAATGCATATTCGCCGCTCGGGTGTGTATCTCTACAGGGTGCCCATGGTGGGTCGGCCCACCCTGGGATTTTGGGTCGTCCCAAGGTCTGATTCCCCTCTGTTCTGCTGCATGCTTCCGATCTATACTCGCCCCCATCCGCCTGCCTCACCGGCGACTTGCCGTCCCCGGACGGCATGACTCTAGGAGGAGACGCCAGACTAACAGGAGGCCAGGAGCCGCTCGCCCAACAGTGTCACCGCTGCCCGGGCACGCTGTCGTGCCTACCTTCCCAGTACGTTCAGGGCTCAGGCGTGCAGCACCCACCAAGCCAACCCGATTTATCCTGAGATACGTCCTCAACACTCAGCAGCCACTCCTCATCACCCATTTTCTAATTGATTCATTACTCATTAGGCAGGACTGTCATTAGGGTTTGTTGTGTGCTTAGTGCTACCTACACTTAATGGTTCAGATGTATTTCGGTAATCTTTAGTACCTCTAAAGTTCACAGGGTTTTCAAAATTCCGGCCCTCAGAATAGAAACTAGTCATTTTGGATTGTTGGTCGTAGTGACATTGACCCAGATTACTACTGCAAGCCAGGTTTGTTGACAATTTTACTTGTCTTTCTTACTCATTCGATATAATATCCAATTATTCACATCGATTAGTTGCAAACAATAAGTGCTAGACAAACTTCTTCATTCAGATTTTGGACGGTCTCTTACTGTAGTTACAATTCTGCATACTTGTCCTAATAAGCTCACAAGTAAATGATTGATTCACTACATCTATGCTTGCCTTGTCATATTTGTTGTCAATATTCTTTTAGGGTGGACCACCCTGTTTCTAAATACGGGAACCGTAGACCTGAGCTAATAGTATTTCTCTATGTGATCTCTTCCATCATGGGTGGGTAACGAACACTGCATTGTATAGAAAGAAAGTGTCATTTCCAGCTTTTACATAGGTTTCGATCTTTTACATGGAATACAATCTGCCTACTTTCTTTGTGTCGCACTACCAACACTCCACCCTTGAAGTTAAACATTACGCCACTCATAATTGCTTAGTTTATTTGTTCAAATACGAATTTCATATGATTCTAGTGTTCCTACTTCAGTTTTGAAATGTGTGCCTGCCTGTTATAGAGACATAAGGGGTTTGTATTTCTGTGTGTGGTCTGGTCAGCACGGTTGGGGAGGTGAACTTTGCATATGCAGGGGTTTATAGGGAGACACTCTCCGAGTTGAATCCGCAATGCATTCCATAGATAATCTGACTACTTTTTTATGTTTTCATGAATCTTAGATTCTGAACAGCATCATAATGATTATGAGCTTGCGCGCATGAAAAGAATAAAGCAGAACAATGCCATGGCTGTCAAACTTGGCATTAAGGGACTGAAATCAAGTCTGGATGCAATGCAATGCAAACGCTCTCCACCTACAGATTCATGCTCAGAATATGATCCTAACAGTGATTCTGAGCTAGAGGGAGACCTAAGTCAATGTATCTCCCTAGTGGAGGACTCAGAGGAAGATGCCCTATCTTATTCACCCATCAAGGTACTTGCTCTAACTTTCCAAGGTTACATTGCTCGCACATATCTTGCAACTGATGCTTTGCATTGCTTCTACTTTGTTGAACTGCCATTAGCTTAGTTTACACATCGTGTATGTGAACACGCCCTGCCTATCCATTTTCAGTACATATTCCATCTGTCATCATACCATATTTATCCATTCAAATGTTGTTCTTGTGTATCAGACGTTCAAAAGGAAGAGGGCGATTGCTGATCGTGGAGGAGCACAAGCAAAGTATTTGGAAAAGGTAGTGGCACCTGATAAATAGCAATATCACCTGACCCACAAAATGCCCCAACTCTAGCAGACTCTAGCCCTACTACACTGGTCATTTCTGATGCCCCAACTCAGCAGACCCCAACTGCAGCAAACAGTATGATTATGCCAGTTAACATAGCACCAGTTGTACGATGCAAAACCCCCATTCCAGCAAAGAGTACACCAAATCCAGTTGCCAAATCCCTTTTTGAACCAGAGCGAGCCCCAATTGCAGCAAATAGGACCCCTGTTCCATTTCTTCCCAGTTTAGAAGACGAAGCTTATGTTGTTGTCAAGAACTTTGTGCGCATCTTTCCTTCATGGAAAGATTATACCGCAGACACAGAATAATTTCCAGTCTTCCTCCGCAACTTACGCGTAAGTAATGTACTAATGTTATTCATGGTCATTACTGCATATGTTTCTGCTGACAGAAGACACAAGATTTCATTCTTTTAAATAGGCGAGGAGCAAACTGGATTGTGATGACGAGCAAGAGTTGGTTGCGCTTTTCAAGCACTCGTTCATGAAGTATCGTTCCTACCTGAGGCAAGCACACTTCGATGGCAAGCCTCTGAACAAAATTTCTGTAAAGTGTCCGGTGCTACATTTATCCGACGGTGACTGGAATAATCTTGTTACACATTGGTCTCGGCTGCAGCGTAAGGTACTGTCTATGATATCACATCACAATTTGAACTACATTTCTGCATTTACCTTAATGTCTCACTTGTACAAAAACTGTTAGCAGAAGAACATTCGTTCTCAAGGGACCACAGAATCTCGCAACTATACTGCACACTGCATTGCTCTCGTGAGTACCTCTTGCCCTGTATGACCATACTTACTTTCATAGATGTTTGATTATGTAGCATCACTTCACATGTTAGCTTCGTAATCGCCCATTTGGTGGACATTATAAGATCCGTATGGACTCTTACACAATTTAGAATCAACCCAATGCTTTTGAAGAGGTTTAGCTCTGCAGTCCTCTTGTAAGGACTGAACGTGGTCTATCACTGTACTTACATTAACAGCTACTCCCTCCGTCCCATAATATCAGAAAGTTTTGTACAGTACACCAGTGTTCAAAACACTCTTGTATTATGGGAAGAGGGATTGGTTCATTTTGTAGCATTCTGCATCTTATCTCCCTCGCCCACCATTTACTAAAAAAGATCATATCTATATTTAATCTTACCAACAAGTAGAATACACAGACAATGCAAGTGCAGAAGTGTAGCCCATTGCTCTTGTCAGTACATTTTGTCCTGTAACGCTTGTACTTCGAGGGATTGGTAGTTGATTATGTAGCATCAATCTGCATCTTATCTTCATTATCCTCTATCCCTTCCAGTATTATCATATCTATAATTACTCTCTACAAAATGTAGAGTACAGGCAATGCTTATGAAGAAGATTATGTGCTGAAATTCTTGAGTTATCCTTCCCTTGACATGGAGAAGGGCATTATAAAGCCGTTGTTAACTGTTAATGTAAGTCATTCCTTCTAAAGCCTTTATCCTCAACTGCTGTTTAATTTGCTCATACTCCGTATCATTTACTACTGTTTAGTTTGTTGTTTCTACCAAAATGCATGTTCGTAAGAACCGTAAGTTCTATGTTTTACTTGTAAAACCAAATTTCTTATTCATACCATGCACATTACTTAATACTCCCTATATGTATGCTTGGTTTTGTGGATCTATAATCCAGTGTGTGGTGAAGCAGCCCATGTTTGCACCTTGTCATCTCCTGTTTTATCTTACTGATGTGGCTGATGATATGAACAACATGCCATGCACATTATCCAAAATAGATGCAATGATTTTCTTTGCCCTTCATCTATTCGTGTTATGTTGACATGGTAATCCAGTAGTGTGGTGAAGCTCCCCGCATTATGAACAATGCCAAATTATGCTATTGATATTTTGAACTTACTCTTTATTTTCTAATTTGAAATTGGATAGAATTGACAGAACAGTTATCATATTTGTTTATACACGTGCAAAACCTGTCATCTCTCTGCTGTGTTTTAGGATGATATGCCTGATGGCATGCACAAGTCTGCTGAAGGCTGTGAGACAAACCCAACATATATTGCAGCAAAGAAGGCAAAACATCTTGAAGATAGTGAGACAACCCCAAAGTCTTGTCTTGATGCAGTGTTCAAGTTACTTGAGACTAACAGTAAGACAAGCTCACAGAATTCGTTGTCTGAATCAGTTCGACTTCTTCAGTCCCAAGTTCTAGCAGAAAGGCATACTGCAACTCAACTTCGACTTGAAGTCCTATCTCTAAGAAAGATTGCGGAGAACACCAATGAGAACCTCATCGCTAAACAGCTACGCCTGGAAGCTATGACCGACTGCTGAAGGCCCGTTGACTGACATGCTAGGCCGGTCTCACATGCATGTTGGACCTCAATTTTCACTAGTCGTCAACGAGCCTTCAGCAGGCCGAAATGTAGACCGGGCCATTATGGGCCCAGTTAGCTCACGGGCCATTACCAGGCCGAAACATATCTCGGTCCTTAGTTGGCCCACTGATATCATGGGCCTTTAAGAGGCCGAAAGCTTAGTACAGGCATCAACAGGCCGAATTACGCGACAGGCCTTTAACAGGCCCAAAGTCACATTGGGCTTAACTGTTGGCACCTTTAGCACGGGCTGTTAGTGGGCCCGATGTCCCATCGGACCATATATGGCCCATGGGCAGCACGGGCCATTCCCAGGCCGAAAGTCACACCGGGCGGGCCCATGTCTACATCAGGCCTCTAACAGGCCGAAAGTCACTAGGCTGTAGTTGGGCCCGAATATTCAGCGAACAATTAATGGGCCAGATCTGGCTTCGGGCCGCAAATTGGCCCAAATATTGGGCAAACAATTAACGGGCCAGATCTAGCTTCGGGCCGTAAATGGGCCCAAATATTGGGCGAACAATTAACAGGCCAGATCTGGTTTCGGGCTGTAAATGGGCCTTTATTAAGCAGGTCATTATTGGGCTGGCCCACTAGTACCTGATTAAGTTCTACGGGCCTTTGACTGGGCCAGCCTTTTTAACCTATATGGGCCTCTGTTGGGCCCAGCCACGTGTCAACGTACCATAGGCATGTCTCCTCCAATGGACGGGCGACATCTGGCCCACTGACGAGCTGACAGGTGTTCCCTTCGGCCAATCAGAATTTTACACGTGGGAATTTCCCATTGGTCGGGGCTGTTAACGGGTTATCGGATCCAAAATCCGACCCGATAGCTTAACGGTGTTCCATTACGGTGGATTCCACGTGTCGGTCACCCTTGACGAAAGCACTTCTGTGACACGCGATTTATCATCATGGAAGTGGACACTTCCGTGATGATAATTTTGGTAAGGTCATGGAACACTTCTACGACAGCACAGGTATGACTATCTTGATTTTGTCATAAATTTTTCATGGATGTACATGCATGACAAAAAACGTGACCTACTGTGACAAACATGTATCATCACAGAAGTGTATTTTTTTGTTGTAAATTTCTTCAACACCTCATGGTCGGTGATGTCAGTGGCGCCAAGCACTTGAAGCTCATTTGAGATGTCAGTGAGGCGATCGAAGGTTTGCTGAACATTTTCATTGTCGAGTCTTTTGAAGCGGTTGAAGAGATTGCAAAGAACGTCAACACGAGAGTCACGTTGAGTTGAGACTCCTTCATTCACTTTGGACAGCCTATCCTAGATAAGCTTAGCAGTTTCCAAAGCACTCACTCTTCCATACTGCCCTTTGCTCAGATGGCCACATATGATATTCTTTGCTTGAGAATCGAGTTGCTTGAATCTCTTCACATGAGTAGCGTTCAAAGAAGGTGTGACTGAGGGAACACCATTTTCCACAACATACCAGAGATCATTATCAACTGCCTTAAGATGCATTCGCATCTTATTCTTCCAATAGGGGTTGTCCGTTCCATCGAAGGTAGGACACCCAGCAGAGACCTTGATCATACCTGCGGTCGACATACCTAAAACTCCAGGCGATTAAACCAAAATCACACAGAACAAGGGAGTACCTTGCTCTGATACCAATTGAAAGCGTGTTATATCGACTAGAGGGGGGGTGAATAGGCAATTTTTAAGATTTCTTCACTGAGGAATTTACTGGTGAGGAAATTCCTTAGCGAAGAACAACTTGCAGCGGAATAAGTACTCAAATGTAAACATAACAGAACACAAGCATGGTCATCATAAAGGAATGAAGACAAGCACAGAATACAAAAAGCGTAAACACAGGATAACACAGAAAGAAGACGGATAGACTGAAGAAATTGAACTGAGGAATTTGAGAAAGTCTTCAGTCAAAGTCTTCAAAACATATATGAACAAGCACACAACAACAGAGATGAGGAAATGAAAGAGTTGAGGAAATAGAACTAGTAAGCTTAGTGAAGACAATGATTTGGTAGACCAGTTCCAACTACTGTCTCAGTTGTATGTCTGGTTGGAGCGGCTCAGTATTTAAACTTGAGGACACATAGTCCCGGACACACAATCCTCACCGTATTCTCCTTGAGCTAAGGTCACACAGACCTCTCCCAAACACTCATGGTAAGTCTTCAGGTGACTTCCAAACCTTCACAGACTAGGTCACTCGTCGATCCACAATTCCTCTTGGATGCTCTAGACCATGACGCCTAACCGTCTGGAAGAAACACAGTCTTCAAAGGTAACAAGCATCGGATCCACGCAGTATCAATCTCTTCAGTGATGCTCAATCACTTTGGGTTTGTAGGTGTTGGGTTTGGATTTCCTCACTTGATGATTTTCGCTCAAAGTCCTCGGAGGATGGGATGCTCTCAAATGACAAGTGTCAGTTTCTCTCGGAGCAGCCAACCAGCTAGTGGTTGAAGGGGGCGGCTATTTATAGCCTAGGGAGCAGCCCGACATGATAAGACATAAATGCCCTTCAATGATATGACCGTTAGGTGGGGGACATTTTGGGACAGTTGGCGCATAGCACAGCAACGGTCGGAAATTTGACGCTCAAATTCCTCATGGCTATCATGTTCCTCACTGTGTAGGCAATTCGCACTGATGAATTCCTAACTCCTTAGTCAGAACAAATTCCTCAGAGACTAGAAGAACTTCGTCTCTGTCACTAAAGAATATGACTGAAGTGTATGACATTTCCAATGGCTTCACTCGAAGGGATTGGTAGGTGTAGGATTTTGAGTTGAGCATCACATGGAAATTTTTCCTTAGTATTTCCTCGACTCCCTTTAACAGTACAATGTTTCCTATGACTCAAGAAAGAGAAAATGAAACTATAAAAACAAGAGTCTTCACGCTTCATGTTCCTCGAATGATTGCCAAGTCTTCAAGGTCACACCAATTTCTTCACTTTCAAAGTCTTCAGAAAGTCTTCAGAAATCCAAAGTCTTCGGTCGAAGAACTTCATTTTTAAGGGTCGACTTTGTACATATCAAACTCCTCATAAACTTATAGACCTGTGTACACTCACAAACGCATCAGTCCCTTAACCTATAAGTCTTCAATACACCAAAATCACTAAAGGGCACTAGATGCACTTACAAAATGCTAGCAGGTGCACAAGTTTGATCAATGATAATTTCAATCACCTTTTCTAGCATCATTATACGTCATAACAGTAGCTCATCTCATAAAACTTTTCATGATCAAGTAACAAGCTATTCACATGTAAAAGTATAGATCGTAAACTTTCTTGAAAACTAACAAACAGTGCTCTTACTCATCAAACAATTGCAATTCATCTTATTTTCAGGAAGGGTCTATGTAAGAGCTTTGATTTAGCAAATCCCACATACTCAACTATCATATAGTCTTTCACAATTGCTAACACTCGTGTGATATTTATGGGTTCAAAGTTTTAATCGGACACAGAGAAAGATAGGGTCTTATAGTTTTGCCTCCCAACCTTTAACTCAAGGGTAATGTCAACAATAATACTTTATGAAAACCCACATCCAAGTGGATATATATATATATATATCTGGATCGCTTCAACACAAAGTGCTTGCCAAAGGAAAAAGTGTAAAAAGAAAAGGTGATGATCACCATGAATTTTGTATAAGGGTAGAAGATAAAAGTAAAAGATAGGCCCTTCACAGAGGGAAGTAGAGGTTGTCATGCGATTTTAAGGTTGGATGCACAAAATCTTAATGCAAAAGAACGTCACTTTATATTGCCTCTTGTGATAGAGACCTTTATTATGCAGTCTGTCACTTTTATTTCTTCCCTATCACAAGTTCGTATAAAGCTTATTTTCTTCGCACTAATAGATCATACATATTTAGAGAGCAATTTTTATTGCATGCATCGATGACAACTTACTTGAAGGATCTTACTCAATCCATAGGTAGGTATGGTGTTCTCTCATGGCAAAACTAGTTTAAGATGTTTGGAAGAACAAGTAGTATTTCTACTTGGTGCAAAGAATTTGGCTGTCATGAGAGGGAAAGGCAAGCTCAACATGTTGGATGATCCAAGACAATATACTTTATTTCGGATATAAGAAAACATAACCCATTATGTTGTCTTCCTTGTCCAACATCAACCTTTTAGCATGTCATATTTTAATGAGTGCTCACAATTACAAAAGACGTCCAAGATAGTATATTTATATGTGAAATCTCTCTTCCTTCAATATTCTTTCATGAATTGTTCAGGTGACCAATTCTGCGTTTGCTAACTTTCAATAAGTTTACTACCTATACTTATTACGTGTGAAGTCATTACTCCCCATGATATAAACATATGAAACATATATAAATTCAGATTTATGATATTCAATTCATTCAACCATTTACTCATAGTATATACATGAAGCATGTGAGCAAATGATAAACTACTCCAAAAGATATAAGTGAAGAACACTGAGTAGTAAAATATTTAACTAGCCATGGGAGGATTCTTTTTTTATTCAAGATTTCAGATCCAATGATTTTATTCAAACAACAAGTAAAATTGAAAATACGCTCCAAGCAAAACACATATCATGTGACGACTAAAAATATAGCTCCGAGTAAAGTATACCGATAGTTTTGAAGACGAAAGAGGGGATGCCTTCCGGGGCATCCCCAAGCTTAGGCGCTTGAGTCTTCCTTGAATATTACCTTGGGGTGCCACAGGTATCGCAAGCTTAGGGTCTTTCCACTCCTTATTCTCCTCATATCGATATCTCACCCAAAGCTTGAAAACTTCAATCACACAAAACTTAACGGAACTTCGTGAGTTTGGTTAGTATGATAAAGAGCAAACCATTCACTTTGGTACTGTCAAAGACAAGGTTCATAATTGTTCCCAAACAATTCCTACTGTACCATATCTTTCAACAATTTATATTGAGAAATATAAGCCATAGAAACTAGAAAACAAGCAAACTATGCGTTGAAAACAGAATCTATCAGAAACAGAACAGTCTGTAATGATCTGAACAACAATCATACTTCTGCTACTCCAAAAATTATGAAATAAATTGGTGGACGTGAGGAATTTGTCTATTAATCTTCTGCAAAAAGAATCAACTCAAAATGACTCTTCTGTAAAAAAATGACAGCTAATCCCGTGAGCGCAAAGTTTCTGTTTTTTACAGCAAGATCACATTAACATTCACCCAAGTCTTCCCAAAGGTCTTACTTGGCAATTTATTGAGACAAAAGCTCTAAAACATGATTACTACAGTACCTTAATCATGTAAACACACAAAGACATCAAGGGTAGATATTGGCTTGTCTCCTAACAAGCGCTTTTCTTTAATGCCTTTTATCTAGGCATGAAGGTTTCAATGATGCTCACATAAAAGAAAAGAATTGAAACATAGAGAGAGCATCATGAAGAATATGACTAGATGATACGTCTCTAACGTATCTATAATTTTTGATTGTCCCATGCTATTATATTACCTATTTTGGATGTTTATAGGCTTTACTTTACAGTTTCATATCATTTTTGGGACTAACCTACTAACCGGAGGCGCGTCCCGTATTGCTGTTTTTTTTCCTATTTCAGTGTTTCGAAGAAAAGGAATACCAAAAGGAATGAAACCTTCAGGAGCGATCTTTTTGGAAAAAACGTGATCCAGAGGACTTGGAGTGCAAGTCAAGAAGCAATCAAGGAAGCCACGAGGGTGGAGGGCGCCCCCTCTACTGGGCGCGCCCCCTATCTCGTGGGCCCCTCGGGCATCCACCGACCTACTTCTTCCTCCTATATAAACCCACATACCCCGAGAACATCAGAGGCGACCACGAAAAACTATTTCCACCACCGTAACCTTCTGTATCCGTGAGATCCCATCTTGGAGCCTTCGTCGGTGCTCCGCCGGAGGGGGAATCAACCACGGAGGGCTTCTACATCAACACCATAGCCTCTCCGATGAGTTGTGAGTAGTTTACAACAAACTTTCGGGTCCATAGTTATTAGCTAGATGGATTCTTCTCTCTCTTTGAATCTCAATACCATGTTCTCCTTGATCTTCTTGGAGATCTATTCGACGTAACTCTTTTTGCGGTGTGTTTGTCGAGATCCGATGAATTATGGGTTTATGATCAAGTTTATCTATGAGAAATATTTGAATCTCCTCTAAATTCTTTTATGTGTGATTAAGTTATCTTTGCAAGTCTCTTCGAATTATCAGTTTGGTTTGGCCTACTAGATTGATCTTTCTTGCAATGGGATAAGTGCTTAGCTTTGGGTTCAATCTTGTGGTGTCCTTTCCCAGTGACAGCAGGGGCAGCAAGGCACGTATTGTATTGTTGCCATCGAGGATAAAAAGATGGGGTTTATTTCATATTGCATGAGTTTATCCCTCTACATCATGTCATCTTTCTTAATGCCTTACTCTGTTCTTTATGAACTTAATACTCTAGATGCATGCTGGATAGCAGTCGATGTGTGGAGTAATAGTAGTAGATGCAGGCAGGAGTCGGTCTACTTTTCACGGACATGATGCCTATATACATGATCATGCCTAGATAATCTCATAATTATCCGCTTTTCTATCAATTGCTTGACAGTAATTTGTTCACCCACCGTAATACTTATCCTATCTTGAGAGAAGCCACTAGTGAAACCTATGGCCCCCGGGTCTATCTTTTATCTTATAAGCTTTCAATCTACTTTTATTTGCATATTTACTTTTATAATCTATATTATAAAATACCAAAAATATATTTATCTTATCATATTATCTCTATCAGATCTCACTTTCGCAAGTGGCCGTGAAGGGATTGATAACCCCTTTATTGCATTGGTTGCGAGTTCGTGTTTGTTTGTGTAGGTGCGTGGGACTTTTGAGGAGCCTCCTACTGGATTGATACTTTGGTTCTCAAAAACTGAGGGAAATACTTACGCTACTATTGCTGCATCACCCTTTCCTCTTCTAGGAAAACCAACGCAAGCTCAAGACATAGCAAGAAGGATTTCTGGCGCCGTTGCCGGGGAGGTCTTCGCTCAAGTCAAGACATACCAAGTACCCATCACAAACTCATCTCCCTCGCATTTACATTATTTGCCATTTGCCTCTTGTTTTCCTCTCCCCCACTTCACCCTTGCCGTTTTATTCGCCCTCTCTTTCCCAATCTCCTCTTTCTCTTTCGCTTGCCTTTTTGTTTGCTTGTGTGTTCGATTACTTGTCGCGATGGCGCAAGATAATACCAAATTGTGTGATTTCTCCAATACCAATAATAATGATTTCCTTAGTACTCCGATTGCTCCTCTTAATGATGTTGAGTCTTGTGAAATCAATACTGCTTTGCTGAATCTTGTTATGAAAGATCAATTCTCCGGCCTTCCTAGTGAAGATGCCGCTACCCATCTAAACAAGTTTGTTGATTTGTGTGAGATGCAAAAGAAGAAAGATATGGATAATTATATTGTTAAATTGAAGTTATTTCCGTTTTCACTTAGAGATCATGCTAAAGTTTGGTTTTCGTCTTTGCCTAAGAATAGTATTGATTCATGGAACAAGTGCAAAGATGCTTTTATCTGTAAGTATTTTCCTCCCGCTAAGATCATCACTCTTAGGAACGATATTATGAATTTTAAACAACTTGATCATGAGCATGTTGCCCAATCTTGGTAAAGAATGAAATTGATGATTCGCAATTGCCCTACTCGTGGTTTGAATTTATGGATGATCATACAAAAAATTTATGCCAGACTGAATTTCGCTTCAAGAAATCTTTTAGATTCAGCCGCGGGAGGCTCGTTTATGGAAATCACCTTAGGAGAAGCTACAAAACTCCTTGATAATATTATGGCTAATTATTCTTAATGGCACACCGAAAGATCTACTAGTAAAAAAGTGCATGCTATAGAAGAAATTAATGCTTTGAGTGGAAAGACGGATGAACATATGAAATTATTTGCTACCAAGAGTGCGCCTATTGATCTCAATGATATGCCTTTGTCTACTTTGATTGAGAATAATAATGAATCTATGGATGTGAATTTTGTTGGTAGGAGTAATTTCGAAAACAATGCTTAGAGGAAACTTTAATCCTAGACCGTCCCTAGTAATTCCTCTAATAATTATGGAAATTCCTACAATAATTCTTATGGTAATTTTAATAAGATGCCCTCTGATTTTGAGAATAGTGTGAAAGAATTTATGATCTCTCAAAAGAATTTTAATGCCTTGCTTGAAGAAAAATTACTCAAAGTTGATGACTTGGCTAGGAACGTTGATAGACTCTTGCTTGATGTTGATTCTTTGAAACTTTCTACTCCTCCTAAGCATGGCTTTCCTCTCTTTTTGTCTGTCATGGCGTCTCCGACCTCTCCTCTCCTCTCCCACCTTCTCCACCAAAAATCATGGCGATCTCTAGTTTGATTCAAGATGGAAGGACTCCTGCATTGGGATTTGCTCCTGGCCTAGCCCTTGCATATTAGGTGAGAAGAAAGTTCGGTTCTACGGTGCATTTCTCCCCTCTCGAGACTCCAAGGAATTATTCCTTGTAGTCACGTTCTCTTTGGCTTCCTTCCCACTCAATGAAGAAACGGTGGGTATTGCGCTCCAATGTTGCATTGGAGGGTTTAGGGTTGGCCTCAAAGTGCTTAAGATTAATCCTCGAGCCTTTCGCTTCTCGGTTGACAATAATAAGGTGGGACATTTTATTTATGGGCTCAAGGATCGTATTTGGCTGGATTTCATTTGCCACTTTCATCTGTTCAATGGCCGTTTCAATCGTGTGCCCTCGAATAATTTTAGTTGGCACGCGGATGAAGAATTACTAGAGATCACTGCTCGACGTCCCATGGCTATTAAGTCGGACTTGGGGTTTTCACATTCTGATTCTTCGCCTAAAGATTCATCCATGAAGGAGCTAAGCAAGTTTTCCTCAAACCAATTGATCATATGGTTTTCTCCAACATGCATGCTCGCGAGGCGTCGTCATCCTCATGCCCAAAGAACAGTCGGGGAATTCAAATTCAATTTAGGTCATTTCCGGCAGCTGATTATTTGCCAACGGTAATTGAGGAACCATCCACGGTCTCATTACTTGAGAAATATCACCGTCAAGTGCAATCTGAGGGCATTAATGACATAGAGTATCTACATTTGGGCAGTTTTAATTGTCCCATTAATGTGTCTTATCCTAGCCCATCACAATGCTTTCTAACCTCGGCTTTCAAATATGCCCCAGCCCATGCTAACTGGCCACCTTGTTTGTCGGCCCATTACAATATGGATTGGGCCCAGGACGGATATACTGAAGATGAGATTGATCTGATTACTACTAATTGGGCGGTATTGTGTGCTCGTTGGGCACCAGAAGATTGATTGCCCTGCTAGAGTGATTTGCATTAATTGCTCCACGCCTGATCACAAGGCAAGCAAATGCCCAGCCCAGTTTCCTCTAAAGCAGCTTGGACTAAAATTGGCCGATCGCATCGTCCGGAGTCGGGGTCGGCCGATCGCATCGTCCGGAGTAGTGGCATGGTGGTCGGCCCTATTCCACTGCTCAACCACGACTACCTGGCAATCGCGGAGACAAGCACATATGTGCCTCTGCATCACCGGGCTGCAGTTCGTCAAGCTGTTCATGGTCTGCTCCAAGAGGCCCAACTGTTCACCACTGAAGTAAGTGACCACCCTTTTGGGATAGGGATCTTTGGATTTGTCAATTCCTTCATCCGTGATACTGCCGTTGCTACACCATTAGAGCTTGAGGATGAAGATCTGCTTATCACATTTGTCCCCCACAATGAAGCCCTCAATCGTCGCTCCACCGCTTTCGGACCAGAGATCTGGTTGATGTTTTTTGGCTTTCCTTACGGTTATCAGACTGACTACTACATCAATAAGTCTTTGGGTGGTTTTGGTTCGCTTGTCTCCTGGTACAATCCTCGCTAGGACCGTCATTTCATGCTCATTAAGGCAAGAGTTCTAAACCTGCGACTGGTGCCAAAGAGTTTTGTGGTTTGGCAGCTTGGTGGCGCAAGGGACTGTTGGATGGTTCAGATCACCATCCTCAGGAGCAATGACTGGAACGGGCTACTTCCAGAAATCTTGCCGGTCGGAGAAGAACCACCGCCACCTGATGGAAATCCTCATCCTCAGTTTGGCCCTGATCTGACAGCCGAACAACTGTATCAGCAACAGGTCCACAACTGGCTCGTGCAGAATGCGGCACCCCCCAATGGTGCTCCCGATGGACCTGCGGCTCAACCTAACCATGATCATGTTGGTTGGGGAGAATGGCCTGCTCCGCCAGCCCCACCTCTACCCCAATTGCCACTGTTTCTCATGAACTTTCAAGCTTGGCTTGCAGCTCAGGGTTTACAGGTGCAAGATGGCATTGTTCCAGAGAACAATGTCTCTGACAATGCTCTTCAGGCTTGGCATGATTCGCTCATGAGCTCGGAAGATTCTGAGACTGCCCATTCTGCTGATTTGCTTCTGCTCGCTGGGTTTGATGCACCGGAGGTTCAGAGTCACAATGAGGTGCTCACTGTATCTGTTGATGTTCATCCTCAGGGTCTGCGCTTTGCACTGTCTGCGCATGGTGATGTGCTCATGGCTCTCCTGTTAGCCAACCCTATCCCCCGCCAACAGCTGAATGCGGCTCTTTTCTCGGTGTTGCGCCCGCTTGTAGCTTCATTTGGCCCCTGGAGCTCGGGCCTTGGCTTTCGTCAAGATTCAGTTCAAGTGGTGGTGCATGTGTCTCTTTCAGGGGGAGACATTCAGTTATCTCCGGTCCAGACTGTGATTTCTCCTGCTCAAGTTAGTTTGTCTGCTTCGCCTGCTCCCCTGCTCCTCACCATGAGCCGTCTGAACCCATGATCGCCAGCACTGATGAGATACATTCGATGGGGGAGATCCCACAACCTGCTCAGTTTGTTTCTGCTATTCCGGAACCACTGCTGCCATCTCTGTCACTGCCTGAGGAAGGATCGTCAAGCTCCCTATCCCACACTGCACAAGCCCAGAAACAGAGGAAAGGTAAGATGTTAGCCCCAATTGACACTGCAACTCTGTGCAGAAGCACAAGAAACAAGAAGTACGATGGCTTCCGGATCATTCATGCCTCTGACTCTCGCCAGACCAAGTCCAGAGTCAAGCCTCGTGTCATCCCCTCTGTTGTGGAGGCTACTGAAGATGCTCTTGTGGATTCCACTGCTGCTGATGCCCCCGGAGATGATGCTGCTGATTCGCTCCCCCCACCAACACCCATCCCCACCATGCAGGCCATTGGCTCCAACCTTTGCACGGTGCCCGCTGGAGAGCTCACTACCTCGACCCTGTCCGAGGAATAGGTGGGTTTCTTATTTATCTTCTGCAGTTATCTGAACTTTTCGTACATCGATGCTTTTGTGCAACTAGAATGTACTCTGCTGGAATTTGCGTGGTCTTAATGCACCTGAGAAACATTTAGCGCTTAGTAATGCGATCCAGGCTAGTGGTTGCGCGGTGATTTGCCTGCAAGAATCTAAGATGCCTTCTTTTCACACTGCAACTCTTAAATATATGTGCCCACGACATTTTGATCAATTTGCGTTTATACCCTCCCACGGCGCTTTGAGTGGCATTATTACGATCTGGAATAGCAGTGTTTTCATGGGCAGGGTTTTCGTGTCTGAGCAATTTGCGTTAGGAGTTAAGTTTACCTCCACGCAATCTAACCACCTTTGGAAACTTGTCAATGTGTATGGCCCCTGTCAAGGTGATCTTCGTACTTCTTTCACTAGCTGGTTATTTGATTTGGATATTCCTCCTGCTGAAGACTAGCCTTTTCTTGGCGACTTTAATTACATCCGTTCGCCTGATAACCGCAACAAACCTGGTGGGAATGTCCAGGATATGTTCACATTTAACGACTTTATTCGTGAACAAAACCTCACTGAATTGCCCATTAAGGGCATAGCTTATACCTGGTCCAATATGCAGCAACAACCGCTCCTGGAACAACTCAATTGGTTTTTTACCACACTCAACTAGACCATATCGTTCCCTAACACTTTGGTGAATCCTTTGGGGAAGCCAGTCTCCGACCATACTCCTTGCTCTGTGGTCATTCAAACAACAATTCCAAAAAGTAAGCTCTTCAGGTTTGAAACATATTGGATTGCCCACCCAGGGTTCATGGAGGTGGTGGCACAAGCTTGGAATAAACCCATCAAATACAGTAGACAGTCCAACGCGGCAGCCAAGATTGGACAAAAGCTCAAGGTTGTGTGATATGCTCTCAAGCATTGGAGTAAGAAGATCTCACGCTTAAACATTGCCATTGAAAACACTAACAAAATGCTTCTGAAGCTAGAAATATTGAAGATCGCAGGCCACTTACCACTCCTAAGGGAAACTTTCGCAATATCCTCAAAATACATCTCTTGAGGCTTCTCCAGCATCAGAAAGAATATTGGAAAAAATGCTGCACCATTCTATGGATCCAATTCGGGGATGAGAATTCAAATAAAAAATCAAACTGTGGCTACTGAATGTTACAGAAGGAATTACATCAGCTCTCTGAAAACTGATGATGGCAGTGTTGTTGAGGATCATGCAGGCAAGGAATCTGTACTCTTTGAGGCTTGCAAGACTCGGATGGGGCAAGCTAACCCCTCGCCTATGAAATTCAACCTAGATAACCTTCTCAAGGATGAGGTGTTGTTTGCCAATCTTGTGGCTCCATTTACACATAAAGAGATTGATGTTGTGGTGGTGGCAATGCCGCCTGACCGGGCCCCTGGCCCCAATGGTTTCAATGGCGCTTTTTTGAAAGCTCGCTGGACTATCCTAAAAGAAGACTTCTGTCTCCTCTGCCAGGAATTTCATCAGGGTGGTCTCAGTCTGGAAAGTATCAATGCGGGCTATATCACGTTGATTCCAAAAAACAACTCACCTGACAACGTTAATGACTTTAGGCCCATCACCCTTATCAACTATTGTCTAAAGCTACTCACTAAGATCCTGGCTGATCGCCTGCAAAACATTATTCTTCAGTTGGTACACAGAAATCAGTACGGCTTTCTTCGGGGCAGATCCATCCATGATTGCCTGGCTTGGGCCTTCGAATATATACATCAATGTCAAGCCTCCAAGAAAGAAATCATTCTCCTCAAATTGGATTTTGCCAAGGCATTTCATACCATTGAGCATTCTGCTATGCTCCTCATCATGAAGAAATGGGTTTTCCACATGCATGGCTAGGTTGGATGCACAATATCTTTTCTTCCGCCAAGTCCTGTATACTTCTCAACGGTGTTCCTGGTCGGTAATTTCACTACAAATGCGGGGTACACCAAGGTGATCCTATGCCCCCCCTTATTTTTGTCATTGCGGCCGACCTCCTTCAAACTGCCATCAATGACGCGCTAGAACAAGGCATGATCAGTCACCCGATACCTCCTAAAGGTGACACTAAGTACCCTGTCATCCAATATGCAGACGATACTATCATTGTATTGCCTGCATGTCTTCTCCAAGCGGCCAAATTGAAACAAATCCTTGAAGACTACGGCACATCTATCAGGCTCAAAATCAACTTTCATAAATCCACGATTGATGAGGAGCGAACCTCGAGGCGAGGGTCGATCTGTTGTTGGCCCGATCTTTCACGGCACAAAAATCCATCACAGCAAGAACTCGTCGCAGGTTTACGAAGATGCTCGCAAATCCCGTGGAAACAACACGCCAACCCCTCGTTCCGAAGGAATAACATGGACGAACCGTATAGGTTCAGCTTGTAATCTCCTACGCTATGCGCCGTAGGAACTCACACGCCAGTAGAGACTTTTGACAAGATTTCTCAAAACTCGATAATGGCCGATGGCCGGAACACACACGGTGTCTAATTCATCTCAAATTAACCTTCCCTACAATTATCATATGTTATGGCTATTTATATCAGTATAGCTGACCCAAACATGAGTGCGCTACAAGAAAGAAATCTAAACAGGACTCTCCTAAGAAATATCAACCGAATCTAATTAAATCTAAGCAATAAAAACTCTTTTTATTTGTGCGCCACATATTTGGTTTGCCCTTCTTGGTGGCCCCCACCCAGACTCCTTCAACGTGAGAAAATCCCACGTACATGTTCTGGAACCCATCGTGGCATAGTCCTTGCATGGTAAGAAGTAAAACAAGAAATAAATATTGATTCCCTGCCTTCTAAACCAGCGTATCTCCTTCTTATCTTCTAGTAGCAAACTTGCATGAGACTCGTGATGTTGCACGCTTGTTGATCTGGATAAGAAATACAAAAGTAGTTTAATACTTTCCTCCTTGTGGGTCACAAACGAAGCTTGACTTAAGCCATGGTTAAACTCAATGGGCCTATGCCCAATGGATCCAACCGCATGCATGTGTGGGTATTGAGCGTTCTCATCTATGTGATCTCGATCATCAGCTCGTGCATCATCTTGAGCATCAATAGTAATAGGAGAAGGCATGGTCATATCAACGATCGTCCCTATCAACACCCCTGCCGACAAATGCAATGCCCTGGCAAATCTTTTTGGTTGTACCCAAGCATCTATGCCGTTCACTTACCTGGGCCTGCCCCTAGGGACCACACGTCCAACGATCCTAGATTTGACACCGTTTGTGTGCAAAGCAGAATGAAAAATCACTACTGTCATGTCTCTCATGTCCCATGCTGGCAGATTAGCGTTGATCAACTCACTCATTACCTCTCTGGCCATATTCCGATGGGCACTTTGCGCCTATCACAGAAAATTATTGCCCAGCTGGACAAAATTCGTAGGCATTGCCTGTAGTTAAAAAAGACAGCTGATGGCGATAAACACAACTCTCTTGCTGCTTGGCCCATGGTCCGCCGTCCCAAAACAAGCGGTGGCCTCGGTATTCTTGACTTGAGGATTCAAAATGATGGCCTGCTTTTGAAATTCCTCCATAAATTCTTCCACAAACTGGATATTCCTTGGGTATAGTTGATTTGGGATACGTACTACATGGACTCAACCCCGCATGCAGCTGATATATGTGGCTCCTTTTGGTGGCGAGATCTTGTTCATCTCATGCCAATATACCGTGGTATCTCCCATGTTCAAGTCAACAATGGTAAATCTGCGCTATTTTGGAAAGACAGCTGGAATAATGATGTTTATGCTGACAAGTACCCTAGGGCATTCTCGTATGTCCATCATGAAGATATTTCGGTCCGGGATTTCCTGACGACCGCCACCCTGCATGAAACCTTTCAGCTCCCCCTGTCCGTACAAGCCCATGATGAGTTAAAGCTTCTACAGCTTGATGTTGCGGAAATTTCCCTTGACGACCGTGAGGATGTTTGGGTCTACTGCTGGGGGGCCACTGTCTTCAAAACTGCCGCATATTACCAATTTTTCTTTCGGGACATAGTGGCTCATGTGGCATATCAGTGGCTATGGCGGACCAAGTGCACCCCGAAAATCAAAGTCTTTGGTTGGTTTTTACTTTCTAATCGTCTCAACACACGCAATATGCTAAAATGACGACATTATAACATTGGATCCAACCTTGACTGCCTGCTATGTGGTCATCACGTTGAAGAAACGGTGGAGCACCTCTTCTTCCATTGCACCTTTAGCACAGTTTGTTGGCAACGCCTAAACATCGTGTGTGGAACGGTTGGCCACCGGCTGGATCTTATTGAACAAATGAAGACTTAACGCTCACGCAAGTTGATCATGGAAATCTTTCTGATTGCTACTTGGAGTCTCTGGAAAGAGTGTAACAACAATTATTTTAGGCATGTTGTGGCTTCCGTTGACTCATGGTGGACTAGGTTCAAGAATGACTTTGGGAACCTACAATATAGATTGCCAGAACACAAGAGGCATGTTGTCTCTTCCATTCTGCAAACTCTAACCCAGGACTCTCATTAACTTTGTGGGCTTGTAGCTTAGTCCTGTGTAACTCCCCCACTTTGTAATTACCACCATGTAACCAAGTTTATTTTATACTTAATATATATGCAATAGGAGCCTTTCCTACTGTCCCAACCCTAAAAAAACTCCTCCTAAGCATGATATCAATGAGTCTCTCAAAGCTATGAGAATTTCCATTGTTGCGTGCTAAGAAAGATTGCTTTATAAAGGCGTGTTCTTCTAGTTTCCATGAAAGTAATGATGAAGATCTTAAAGTTATCGATGTGTCCCCTATTAGATCTTTGTTTTGCAATATGAATCTTAATAATGATGGGATTGGAGATGAGTCAACTTTAGTTAAAAGGTGTCCCAATGATTCAGAGTTTTTAGATATTTATGCTAAATTTTGTAAAAGTGGGATTGGAGAGGTCAAGATTTTAAATAGCATTGAACCCACTATCTTGGATTTCGATGAATTTAATTATGATAATTGTTCTTTATAAGATTGTATTGCCTTGTTGCAATCCGTTGTGAATTCTCCTCATGCTTATAGTCAAAATAAAGCTTTTACCAAACATATTGTTGATGCCTTGATGCAATCTTTTGATGAAAAACTTAATTTGGAAGTTCTATACCTAGAAAACTTTATGATGAGTGGGAACCTACTATAAAGATTAAAATTAAAGATCATGAGTGTTATGCTTTATGTGATTTGAGTGCTAGTGTTTCCATGATTCCGAAAACTTTATGTGATATTCTAGGTTTCCATGATCTTGATGATTGCTCTTTAAATTTGCACCTTGCGGATTCCACCATTAAAAAGCCAATGGGAAGGATCAATGATGTTTTGATTGTTGCAAATAGGAATTTGGTGCCCGTAGATTTTATCGTTCTTAATATAGATTGCAATCTTTCTTGCCCTATTATTCTTGGTAGACCTTTCCTTAGAGCGATTGGTGCGATTATTGATATGAAGGAAGGGAATATTAGATTCCAATTTCCATTAAGGAAAGGCATGGAGCACTTTCCAAGAAAGAAAATTAAAATTACCTTATGAATCCATCATGTGAGCTACTTATGAATTGGGTGCCAAAGATGGCACCACTTAGATCTATCCCCGCTTTTATGCCTAGCTAGGGGCATTAAACGATAGCGCTAGTTGGGAGGCAACCCAATTTTATCTTTGTTTTTTTGTTTTTGTTTATGTTTAGTAATAAATTTTGCATATACCTTCTGTTTAGATGTGTTTTTATGTTTTATTTAGTGTTTGTGCCAAGTAGAACCTATAGGATAACCTATGGTGATAGTTAATTTGATTCTGCTAAAAAACAGAAACTTTGCACGCACGAAAATAATCTTAGTAATTCACAGAAACGTGATTTTGCGTTGATTCTTTTTGCTGTAGATCAATAGACAAAATCCCCAGGACTTCCTATTTTGGTAGGAGTTTTATGGTCCCAGAAGTATACCAGAGTTACAGATTGCTATAGACTGTTCTGTTTTTGACAGATTCTGTTTTTCGTGTGTTGTTTGCTTATTTTGATGCATCTATGGCTAGTATTAAATGGTATGAACCATAGAGAACTTGAAATACAGTAGGTTAAACACCAATATAAATAAAGAATGAGTTCATTACAGCAACTTATGTGGTGGTTTTGCTTTCTTTCACTAACGGAGCTTATGAGATTTCCTGTTGAGTTTTGTGTTGTGAAGTTTTCAAGTTTTGGGTAAAGATTTAATGGACTATGGAATAAGGAGTGGCAAGAGCCTAAGCTTGGGGATGCCCATGGCACCCCAAGATATTCAAGAATAGCCAAAAGCCTAAGCTTGGGGATGCTCCGGAAGGCATCCCTCTTTCTTCTTCGTTTATCGGTAACTTTACTTGGAGCTATATTTTTATTCGCCACATGATATGTGTTTTGCTTGGAGCGTCTTGTATGATATTAGTATTTTCTTTTTAGTTTTCCACATTCATCTTAGCTTTACACACCTTTTGGGAGAAGCCCACTTGATTAGAATTTATTAGAATACTCTATGTGCTTCACTTATATCTTTTGAGTTAGATAGTTTTTGCTCTGGTACTTCACTTATATCTTTTAGAGCACGGCGGTGGCTTAATTTTGAATAAATTGTTGATCTCTCATGCTTCACTTATAATATTTTGAGATTCTTTTAGAACAGCGTGGTATTTTCTATGGTTATAAATTTGGTCCTAGAATGATGAGCATCCAAGTTGGGTATAATAAAAACTATCATAGAAAGTGCATAAAACACTAGGATCAATTTGATGCTTGATAATTGTTTTGAGATATGGAGGTGGTAATGTTAGAGTCATGCTAGTGGATAATTATGAAATTGAGAAATACTTGTGTTGAAGTTGGCAAGTCCCGTAGCATGCACGTATGGTAAAAGTTGTGTGACAAATTTGTTGCATGAGGTGCTCTTTTGATTGTCTTCCTTATTAGTGGCAGTCAGGGACGAGCGATGGTCTTTCCTACCAATCTATCCCTCTAGGGGCATGAGTAGTAGTACTTTGCTTCGAGGGCTAAGTAGACTTTTGCAATAAGTATATGAGTTCTTTATGACTAATGTGAGTCCATGGATATACGCACAGTCACCCTTCCACTTTGCTAGCCTCTATTATACTGCGCAACTTTCGTCGGTATCATGCACCCATTATTTACCTTCCTCAAAACAGCCACCATACCTACCTATTATGGCATTTTCATAGCCATTCCGAGATATATTGCCATGCAACTTTCCGCCGTTCCGTTATTATGACACGCTCCATCATTGTCATATTGCTCTTTGCATGATCATGTAGTTGACATTGTATTTGTGGCAAGGCCACCCTCATAATTTTCATACATGTCACTCTTGATTCATTGCATATCCCGGTACACCGCTGGAGGCATTCATATAGAGTCATATTTTGTTCTAACTGTTGAGTTGTGATGCTCGAGTTGTAAATTAATAAAAGTGTGATGATCTCCATTATTAGAGCATTGTCCCAAGTGAGGAAAGGATGATGAAGACTATGATTCCCCCATAAGTCGGGATGAGACTTCGGACTTTAAATAAATAAAAAAGAGGCCAAAGAGCCCACCAAATAAAAAAAAGAAAGGCCAAATAAAAAAAGAGAAAGGCCAAATAAAAAAATGAGAGAAAAGAGAGAAGGGACAATGCTACTCTCTCTTTTTCACACTTGTGCTTCAAAATAGCACCATGATCTTCATGATAGAGAGTCTTTTGTGTTGTCACTTTCATATACTAGTGGGAATTTTTCATTATAGAACTTGGCTTGTATATTCCAATGATGGGCTTCCTCAAAATGCCCTAGGTCTTCGTGAGCAAGCGAGTTGGATGCACACCCACTTAGTTTCTTTTGTTGAGCTTTCATACATTTATAGCTCTAGTGCATCCATTGCATGGCAATCCCTACTCACTGACATTGATATCTATTGATGGGCATCTCCATAGCCCGTTGATACGCCTAGTTAATGTGAGACTATCTTTTCCCTTTTTGTTTTCACTACCACCACCATATACCACCATAATGCTATGTCCATGGCTTGCGCTCATGTATTGCGTAAGAGTTGAAAAAGCTGAAGCGCGTTAAAAAGTATGAACCAATTGCTCGGCTCGTCATCGGGGTTGTGCATGATGGGAGTATTTTGTGTAATGAAAATGAAGCATGGCCTAAGTATATGATTTTGTAGGGATAAGCTTTCTTTGGCTATGCTATTTTGATAGGATATGATTATTTGTTAGAATGCTTCAAAGTATTACTATTTTTATGTTTTACTAGTTGACCCGTTGCGCCAAATGGCGCAGAGACCCGCTGAAGACATGCTATCGATGAAAATAGTTTCATGCTGCAAGAACCTTTTGCTAAATCATGCTATTTTTTAAAACATGTTTATTACGTTGTGAAATAATAGTATGGAAAAAGGGAAATTGCATAATATGAATATATTCAGTTTGAAAATATGCCCACTATGATGAGAGAGTAAAGTTGGCATGGTTGTATTTTTTTGGCAATGGGTTTGTAAAAAGAAAATATTTGTGTGACATGAATAGGTTACTATAGGCTTGAGCAATCACATAGGACATGAATTGTAACTATTTTTATAAAAAAGAATAGACTTGTCCTTCAAATATATACTTGAGAAGGTAAACATAGGTGACACAATAAAAAAGAAGTTAAACATAGGTGACACAATAAAGCCTAGTTTGATGAACTCTATCACACACTTTGTGATGTTTGATGAATAAAGCTACCCTTCAAAAAAAGTGACAATAAAATGTACTGAATACATGATGAACATTTCTTAGAAATAGTGGTCAATTACATCATATAATTTGGTTTTGTACAAAAAAAGTTTCCTCTTTTGTGTATATATCCTAAACACCACCCCTTGCGATGAACTCTTTGTCTTTGTCCACAAATTTGGTTATTCGCCATACAACATGTCAGTTGCAGTCTCCTGAAGCATAGGAACAACACAACTTAAAACAATCTGGTCAAACATACACTAAGAATATACTCATGGGCATTATCGACAGATTAAACCAAAGTTATAGTGCAGCAGGTTCTATGTAAAGTCAAGTTACCATATGGTTTTTATGAACCAATGGAGAAAAGCCGAAACACTGACCCAAGAATTAACTTGAGAAGGTCGTTCTTCAAGCTGACTCCTAGCAGAAGATGATGCATCTAAGTGAAGCTGCCTGGAGATTTCTTATATGTCCCTTGCTCTCTACTGCAACAGATAGTTGGAATGGCATATAAGATAAGTGTGAGGTAATGACAGAAGCTCACTCTCAAAAGGCACATTCAATATGTGTATGTAATGATATAGATGCGTTATTAATTAAGTAACCTTAATAAGTTGTTGCATATTTCTTCTAAGGACAACTGTTTACATATTTCTTCTATATCCATTGCTCTCTGATGTAACGATTAGAATGGCAAACAAAGTAGTTCTTAGGCATTGATATTACCGACTTACTTGTTCGCAGGCGTATACTGAAATCGAGAGCATAAAGGTAATATGCTATAGTATATATCTGTACTGTACGTAACAAAAGAGTAGTCTCTTTCCTTTTTTCAACATAACAGTCTACTTATCTGACGCACTTGGGCTAACACGAACATAAGAAAACACCAATGACTAATCATTTGGAAGGCAGCATGGCTGAGTCCTACACATGGCTAGTCAAGCCCTCTTGCCAAGCTAGAAAGTTTCTTACAAATGCGGAAATATCCACAAAATTGCATCTCTCCTGTTCTACTCAAATAATATTTTGTATATATCAGAGGTTTCAAAAGCTAGGTACCAGTTAACTCCTATTGTGTCTGTTTGTATATATATCATTGGTCTGTTTTATTCTAGAGCCTTACTAACCAAATAAAGATCAAAACTTTGAAGACCATAGAATTTACTTCAAAGTTTTGATCTTTATAGTTCTGAATAGTTGCCTAGAATTCATAAACTTTAGTATGAGACTGTAATCAAGAATAATGAATGTAGGTGATCTGATATCTTGTTCGAACAATAAAATAAATAAGGATATACAGGTAATGGATTTGACCAACAAAACCAAATACTTCTAGATCTGTACGAACTTCTAAAGAATTGATCAAATCTTAAAAGTTAGAAAGGCTAAGGAGATAGAGTAATGATATGTTACAGGAATAAGAAAGCATGTCCGCTGACCATACATAGTAGCTGATTAGCGATGATGCACTCAATGCGAACCGGTGTTTCCATGCCTATCAGGATAAAGGTATTCTTTTCTGCAAGGATAAACATGGAAGTGGAGTGATCAAGCACACCGAAAAGAGTTTTCATGACTTAAAAATAATAAACAGAACATGGAAATAAGTGCTTTGAAAGATAGAATTTTGGAGCTGCACAAAAGATGCAGCTGAAGAGGACACCCCTAAATGAAAACATCAAGCTAAAAAATTAAGCTAGCAAACCAGTCTGACCTATTAGATATGCCACATGGATAGTAGCACGCACCTACATATTGAAGCAACAAAATTGACAAAAAAATCCCCATATATGAACATCACAATCTGTGGCAATAACTAAACACAAATTAAACCTAAAAGAAGAAGTCAAATGATAAATCTTCTACAACATTAACACATGGGTGATAACATCAAGAAAACAATGATTGTGTTCACACGAGAGAAATATCACCTTGTTCTTCGTCACCGAATTCTTCTGCTGGATTATTCCTCCTCTTATTTCTCAGATCGTCCGACATCGAATCCGAAGATGGAGCGCCTAACAGAGCAGAGCAGGGAAAATCTTTAGGTCTAGTAAAACATTAGCCAAGCGAGTACACAATTTCTTGTCCATTACCTTGAGGAATATGAGATCCAAAAATAATACACTGCGATAAGGTGACCATTATGACAATGTCCAGGGACCTGCAAGCACCATTGAGTACAATCACAGAAAAAAATCAAAAATACATTACAGAACAACAGGACATCATCACAATAATACCTTTAATCTAAGAGAATAAATGAATATTACTGAAGAAATGATGGAAGGAGAACATAGCTATAAAGCTTTTATTAATCGATGAGTAGCCTGGTTCACTTCCCAAATATAAATATGCAGAAATTGAGGGAGATGGACACCGATCAATTTGACATGCTGCACTTTGTGCCAAACTAAGAGACACAACCAGCCAATGTATTTTTAGCTCCACTACACCAATCTAATTGTTAGCTGATCAAGCAGAAAGAATAGACAATATAAACCATGCCAACATCAGCATCAGCACACAAGCGCACAGCCCATGGTATATGCAGACACCTAAACCAGAGACAAAAGTAGGCCTAGTGCTAGAAAACACACACACCAAAATTATACCAAGCAAACAAAAGCACATACCATCACTTGCAGAGGCAGTAGCATACGCAAAACTCATAAGAAACGCAAAGAAAGAAGCTAAGGAGTAGTGCATTACCAGAAGAAAGAAGTACAGCCAGGACGCCTCTTGTACTGGCCCATGGCTGTGGTCGCCAAGCGCGCGCGCAGGGAAGCTCGTCCCACTTGCAGGCGCTCATGTAGACCTCGGGGAGCTCGAGCACCTTGCGGAGCGTTACCTGCACCTCGCAGCGGAGCCGGTTGCGGACGCGGTAGGCATAGTGCTTGTCGGGGATAGCGAGGTACTCGGGGCTCAAGTCGCGCGGGAATACCCGGCACGCGATGGCCTCGCAGAGCAGCGTCGCGCGGTCGTACGACAAGCGCAACGACGGCCACCACTTGGCGGCGAACACGATCTTGGCCGTGCCGCCCGCGTGCAGGTGCTCCTGGTCCGACTTGAGCAGCCCGGCGAAGAGGTCAGCGACGCCGTTGTAGAGGTTGCGGAAGGCCTCGTCAGAGTCGTAGCGCCCGAGCACGGCCTGCGCGTGCTCCGCCTCCTTCTCGCGCCGGGCCTTGGCGGCCTCAGCCGCGGCGGCGGCAAGGCCGCCGACGCAGCGCCGCTTGCCGCTCTTGACCCCGCCGCCGCCGCGGCAACGTCGTCCCAGTCCTTGCGCTCATCACGGGGGCCGTGGAGGAAACAATAGAGGATCTCGGGGAGGTCCTTGAGGCAGCCGAACCTGGCAAAACCAACGAGGTTGGCGGCGAGCGTGCGCGGGTGGATGGCGTGCATCTAGAGAGCGGTGATGTAGAAGCCCTCCCTCTCCCCTTTACTCTCTCTTTCTCTCCCTCTCATCTTCTTCCTTATCTCTCCCTCTCATCCTCTCTCTCTCCCGCAGATCTAATCGAGCGCCGCCGCCGCCGTCACCCTTTGCCTGCAGGTCGCCATGGCCGCCAGGGAAGCTCGCCTCCATGCCCGCACCTCGGTCCCGCGGGATCCGAGATGAGGAGGTTTGGGCGCGATTGACACGGGAGGATCACGAGCGTGGAGGCGGCTAGGTCGATGGAGATGCGGGAAGTGGGCTCGCGAGATATTTTGCCAGTCCATCTCCTCTCTCCAACCGCAGACGGAGGTGAGGCACGCAGGACGCGCACACGATGCATCGGTCAGCCTGGGGTCCACGCGAACATGCCCCAGCCAACCCGGCGCAGTCCGCACAACCAACCAACATGACACAGTCCGTGCAGCTGACGAGTGGGACCAGCAGCAGGACCGGCCCACCTGTCATCGCAATAGAAGAGACGCTGGTGCATAAGCCAGGTAAACATGCACCGGCCGAGCCCTGCGCAGCTGCTCCCATAACGCATGACGCGGGCGTAGCGGACGAGGCAAGCAGCGTGCGTGCGAGCGGCGGCCCCAAGCAAGTTTGACCCGAGAGAAACACCGTGGGACATGCAGCTAGTTCTACCGACGAGCGGGGCCAGCAGCAGTACAGGTCCACCCGTCATCGGTCCAGCGTAGGTGCGGGCGCAAAAACCAGGTATATATGTGTCGGCCGAGCAGCGCATAACCCGCGCAGCGCCCACGACGCGGCCTTCACGCGCACGCGGCGCGGCAGGAGAGGCTGCCCCGCGCACCGAAGAAACCGGCACCCAGCTAATCAAACCGAGCGCGAGCCCCACAAGTCATCCCCCGCCCAGGATCTACCGCAGGTCAAAACGCAGAGGTCAATTCCCAGCTAAGATCAAACGGACAGGAACGAGAAAATGATTGTGTTGACCAGGATCGAACGGCTATCGAAGGAAGAAATCGGGGGAACGCCCGGGGAGCGAGTTGGTTAGCCTCTTTTTTGTTTTAAATAAGCTTTTATCTTGAATCATTTGGATCTGAATAATCATGCCACAATAAAAAGATTACATTGAGAATTATGCTAGATAGCATTTCACATCAAAAATTCTGTTTTTATCATGTACTTACTCGAGGACGAGCAGAAATTAAGCTTGGGGATGCTTGATACGTCTCCAACGTATGTATAATTTTTGATTGTTCCATGCTATTATATTACCTGTTTTGGATGTTTATGGGCTTTACTTTACACTTCTATATCATTTTTGGGACTAACCTACTAACCGGAGGCCCAACCCGTATTGCTATATTTTCTGCCTATTTCAGTGTTTCGAAGAAAAGGAATACCAAACGAAGTCCAAATGGAATGAAACCTTTGGGAGCGATCTTTTTGGAACATACGTGATCCAGAGGACTTGGAGTGCAAGTCAAGAAGCAATCGAGGAAGCCACGAGGGTGGAGGGCGCGCCCCCTCTCTCGTGGGCCCCTTGGGCGTCCACCGACCTACTTCTTCCTCCTATATATACCCACGTACCCCGAGAACATCAGAGGAGACCACGAAAAATTATTTCCACCACCGTATCCTTCTGTATCCGTGAAATCCCGTCTTGGAGCCTTCGCCAGCGCTCCGCCGGAGGGGGAATCAACCACGGAGGGCTTCTACATCAACACCATAGCCTCCCCGATGAGTTGTGAGTAGTTTACCACAGACCTTCGGGTCCATAGTTATTAGATAGATGGCTTCTTCTCTCTCTTTGAATCTCAATACCATGTTCTCCTTGATCTTCTTTGAGATATATTCGATGTAACTCTTTTTACGGTGTGTTTATCGAGATCTGATGAATTGTTGGTTTATGATCAAGTTTATCTATGAGAAATATTTGAATCTCCTCTGAATTCTTTTATGTGTAATTAAGTTATCTTTGCATGTCTCTTTGAATTATCAGTTTGGTTTGGCCTACTAGATTGATCTTTCTTGCAATGGGAGAAGTTCTTAGCTTTGGGTTCAATCTTGCGGTGTCCTTTCCCATTGACAGCAGGGGCAGCAAGGCACGTATTGTATTGTTGCCATCGAGGATAAAAAGATGGGGTTTCGTCATATTGCATGAGTTTATCCCTCTACATCATGTCATCTTTCATAATGTGTTACTCTGTTCTTTATGAACTTAATACTCTAGATGCATGCTTGATAGCGGTCGATGTGTGGAGTAATAGTGGTTGATGCAGGCAGGAGTCGGTCTACTTTTCACGGATGTGATGCCTATATACATGATCATGCCTAGATAATCTCATAATTATTCGCTTTTCTATCAATTGCTCGACAGTAATTTGTTCACCCACCGTAATACTTATGCTATCTTGACAGAAGCCACTAGTGAAACCTATGGCCCCCGAGTCTATCTTTTATCTTATAAGCTTTTAATCTACTTTTATTTGCATCTTTACTTTTCCAATCTATATTATAAAATACCAAAAATATATTTATCTTATCATATTATATCTATCCGATCTCACTTTCGCAAGTGGCCGTGAAGGGATTGACAACCCCTTTATTGCGTTGGTTCCGAGTTCTTGTTTGTTTGTGTAGGTGCATGGGACTTTTGAGGAGCCTCGTACTGGATTGATACCTTGGTTCCCAAAAACTAAGGGAAATACTTACGCTACTATTGCGGCATCATCCTTTTCTCTTCAAGGAAAACCAACGCAAGCTCAAGACGTAGCACTAGCACATTTAAATCTAATCCACTTCCTATGCGTAGGGATTTTGTGAGAACATAATTTATAGGAACAAGAATCAACTAGCATAGGAAGGCAAAACAAGTATAACTTCGAAAGTTTAAGCACATAGGGAGGAAACTTGGTATTATTGCAACTCCTACAAGCATAAATTACTCCCTCATAATAATTTTCAGTAGCATCATGAATGAATTCAACAATATAACAATCACATAAAGCATTCTTTTCATGATCTACAAGCATAGAAATTTTTCTACTCTCCATAAGCAAAATTCTTCTCATTCAGAATAGTGGGATCACTAATTCCTAAAGTTGACTGTGACAGTATGGTTTTTGCCCTCCTTTCTTTGCCTGGTTTCAGTTGAGTTGGTTTTGAATTTGGAGTTTTTGAATCACTTCATTTGGACTTAACCACTTGGGTACCCCTTGACTTTCACCCAAGTGCTCCCTCTCCTCCTCAAAACCATCATTTCACCTCTGGATCATCTCAAAATATTGCTTGGAATATTTTTCTAAAATGAAAAATATTTATTTTGCCCTCCAAAACCCTAGCTAGCCCTTTGTGCTCCAAAGCAACCCTAATTTTTCTTGCCCCAAAAATTCTGAGAAAAATTCCAATTATTCTTTGAACCCTAGGGCACCTTCCTGAGCAAAAATATTTCATCACTCTTTGTAATATTTTGGCTATAGAAAATAAATTCATTTCTGGACAGAAATGGTAGTTTCTACAGCAACTACCATTTTACTAGCTCCATTGTAGCTGGTTTTTCTTGTACCTATTTACCTTAGTATGTACAAGCAAGCCTCCAAAGCTCAGCCCTTAACTCCAAGTGGTTTGACCACAGTAAATCTCCAAAGTTACTGTCCAGAAACTTGCTAGCAGTACCAATCCATTTCTACTACACCTGGATCCAAGCCCGGCCGTGGTAACACTTCAAATGACCAAGGACTACACGCCAGACATCAAGTTAGCGCTTAGGGTGGCCTGATGTCACGGTTCACGCGGTGACCATGTTCGTCCAGGCATGCTGGCATGCAAAACACGCGCTCTGCGTGCCGCCTAGCGCTCTGTTGAGCGCGTGCTCGCTGCCCAGCCTGCCCGAGCATGCCAAGCCTCACCACCATCCCCGTCTCCACTCCCTTAACTGCCCCCTGGCACTCGCCGATGCCGGAGCTTGCCGCAGCAGGCACGGGCACGGTCCGACCAACGACACAGTGCGACACGTCTTCTTCCCCCTCGCTCCTGTGCTTGTCCGCGCCCGCCAATAGTTCCCGCGTGACCTCCGTCGTCATCCCCCTCTCTCACTGGCGCCGTTCGTCGCCGGGCACCATGGACAGGTGTCCTCCGGCGGAGCCCGAACCCCTCTCGCCGCCCGCCTATAAATGCCGCCACCCCAGCCCTCCTTGAGCACCCTCAGCTACTCCCACACCCTCCGCGAGCCAGTAGAAGCCACAGCCCGGCCGGGCAGGCCGCGGGCTGCCGTCCCGAAGCCCGAGCTCGCCGGCGATCCCCTCCGGATCGTCCCCGCAGCTCTGACCCCTCCCAGGCTAGGGTGACCCTTCCAGGGCCTCCACCACTCTTCCGTGAGGCCGTTCCGCCCTATTGGAGCCCCTGGAGCCGCCCCGAGCCGCCGTCGTCTTCGTCTCCGGTGACCTCTGCCCTCTGCCTCCGCTGGAGAGGCCGTTTCTGACGCTGTTCGGTCACCTCTAGCCATGCTACGGGTACAGGCAGGTGTGCAATCTTCTTCTCCTTCGACCCCCCCTCTCGTTTGACCCCAAGAACCCTCATCGCCGGCGTGTGCTCCGACGAAGCTCGCCTCCCTCTGTTTCCCTCTCCCCCTCCTTCTGGCCTGACTAGCGGGGCCCGCTAGTCAGCCACTCAGTACGCGCGTGAAGTGGTACGAGTGGTGGCGCCCTGGGATTTTACGCCTTCGACGTCACTCCCCCTCAGTCTGTTTTATTTTTTATTTCAAATTCATTTAAATCCAGGAAACTTCAAACAGCCATAACTTTTTATCTATAAGTGCAAATGCATTGATTCTTTTTGCATTGTGTTCTTTGTCTAAAAATCTAACAGCACCCAAAATATGGGATTTTTCCTTGCTGTCTAAATTTTCTGGTAATTTTCAGAAGGTTTCTTGATGTTTTCTTTTTGTGGTTTTATTTATTTTCAGAAGAGCAGGCTTGTCTTGTGGATCACCAGGAGGTTTGTGAACCTCATCAGCACTAAGGCAAGCCACAACAACATTTTCATAGTGCCACTTCAATATTTGTGATTTTCCTACATGAACTTATGAATATTCATGCATTTAAATTATTATTATGATAATTATATTCTGTTAGATGCTTGTCATGTTAAATATGCCTGATTTATAGAAAGTTTGAAATGAATCTTGCTGATAAGCTAACAAGAACTTAGATATGAGTAATGGTAAAATGATATGGTCATGGAGGTTAATAATTAGTTTAATTATTATTCTTGCATGATGAAAAATGATGAGATTGCTAGAAATGGTTCTGGTTTAAGTGAGGTTTGATTTTAACCAGAGAAGTATTACGAGATGATGATGGCTTCGTGGGAGCGTAGTTGACTTAGTTATTTTCATGGTTACGTGATGCATATGTTGGTGATGCATGGCATGGCATTATGACACCGGTTATTTTCACCCTAAGTTGAACCTGTTAAGTAACTCAACTTGAATATGTTGTTGACCGGGTCATGGTGCCGCTGAAACGAGTGTTTCCCAGTGCAACCACATTTGCCGTTATGGGACGGCCTTAATGTGTTTCATTGTCGTACCTCTGGTCAGTGCCTCCATCTAGGGAAGGTTATGGGCGTGTTGTACCCTAGCCCGGTAAGCAGGCATAACCTTGTGAGCCCGTTGTTAAGTTAAGTTTTGGTACTGGTTCCCAGAGTGAATCGTGGCCACAACGGTGGTCGAGGTATCTTGAGGTAGACACGGGGCCACCCAGGACTAGCCCGATGGGTATTGAGTCGGAGTAGCCGGAAGAGTGTCATGACAATGAAGTGGTTTCGTCGGAATGTCGTTGGTCCACCCGAATGGGAGTGTGAGGCCATGGGTTCTGTAGTGTGGGTCCAGTGCGCTACCTCTGCAGAGTGTATTAATCTAACGATAACCGAGTCCACGGTTACGGACACGCTCGAAAGTAGGGTACACCATGGGTCAACACTTAATAAATTTGCACACTAAGTTTGCACTAAGAATGGCAGTAAGGCCATCGTGTTGAGTTGGGCCATGTATTGGTCGGGTTGTGATTGCCGTAAGGATCACGGGCCATGTATTGGCCGGGTTGTGATCGCCGTAAGGATCACATGCCATGTATTGGTCGGGTTGTGATCGCCGTAAGGATCACGGGCCATGTATTGGTCGGGTTGTGATCGTCGTAAGGATCACGGGCCATGTATTGGTCGGGTTGTGATCGCCGTAAGGATCACGGGCCATGTATTGGTCGGGTTGTGATCGCCGTAAGGATCACGAGTTTGTTTTTGAGATCATCATGTTTGTGGTCTGGAAATGATCACGTTCAGTAAGCCAGTCCATGGGACGAGTAACACTTGAGCATAGTCACAACATGTTGGATATGTGGTTGCATTGTTATTAAATGGTTAAATATCATGATATTGTTTGTCATTATGTTTATGCTTGTTGTGAGCTTGCAAGTACATTCAATGTACTGACCTACCATGTCATGCCAGATTTCAGGAAAGTCCCGTTGGAAAGGAGTGCTGTCCGAGTCTAGATCGTGTCCACATCGGTGTCCCTGTGCTATGGAGTCCTGCTACGACGTTGTTCCGCTGCCGTGTAGTTGTCATGATCGAGGCCCCTTTATGTTCACTAAATAATGTACATATTGTTCAGCCGCACCGCGTGTGCCGCTTGGCCTCGCTAACTATTGTAATATGAACTATGCTCCGCTAGCATAAATAAAGCAGTTGTTTTTCTGTACCAAGTTGTTGTGTGTTTCCAGAAGACAAGGTCTCTGGGCTGGCAATGCAAGGTAAATCGGTCGCTCTGAGCCGGGGTGCCACATTGACACTCTTCCAAATCCACTTTAGATGATAGTATTATTCATACTCCAAAAGATATAAGTGAAGTTCATGGATAATTCTACAATTAATATAGACTAACTAATATCCAAGCTCAAAATATATAAGTGAAGCACACGAAGCATTCTATAAAACCATAATCAAATGATTCATGTGAAGCACAAAGAGCAATTCTATAAGATCATACTTAAAAGATTTAAGTGAAGCACATGAAGTATTTTATAAATAAATGAAGGGCTATCTCATACTAGCATGGTTCTTAAAGAAAAATAAAAACACAAAGGACACAAATCATGTGAACAAAACAAAAACTGAGGTATACTGACATTTGTTGAAGAAGAAAGATGGTATGCCAACCGGGGCATCCCCATGCTTAGATACTTGAGTATACTTTTGAATATTTACTTGGGGTGCCTTGGGCATCCCCAATCCTGAACTCTTGCCTCTCTTTATTCTTCTCACATTGGTAACTCCTCGTTCTTCGAACACTTCATCCACAAAAACTTAACAAAAACTTTGTGAGATCCGTTAGTATAATAAAGCAAACTACCACTTTAAGATACTGTAATGAACTCATTCTTTATTTATGTTGGTGTTAAACCTACTGTATTCCAACTTATCTATGGTTCATACCCCCCGATACTAGCCATAGATTCATCAAAATAAGCAAACAACACGCGAAAAACAGAATCTTTCAAAAACGGGACAGTCTATAGTAATCTGGAAGTTTAGTAAACTTCTGTAACTCCAACAATTATGAAATAAATATGAAAATTTGAAAAATTTGTACAGAAGTAATGTGAAAAAAGTTTCAGACCCATTTGACCTTCCAGTAAAAAAAGTAAAATCACACGCTACAGCCAAAGTTTCTGTTTTTGTTCTGCACATAGTAAACAAGCAATCTAGTCATCCTAAAACCAAAGCTTGGCACATTATTTTTATAATACAATGGATATACACAAGGGGATAATTATTTACAGAGAAACTTCCATGAAAAATACTACATTGTTTCCGTCAGCATGAATACAAGTGCTCAAGGTCGACCCTCACTTCTTCAATGCATAACTTTCCAATCACTTCTCTTTTTGAAAAACTTTTTTTAGGCATGAGAGGCAAGTAATTTTTTTGTATCTTCATTCTTTAATTTTTTTTGTATGTATCACCCACAACTAAATAGAAACAAAAAGGAAAAACAAAATCTACTTAGTGAAGAAAGCAAACAAGCACACACGAGAATATCAACCCCATGCTATTGCTCCCCGGCAACGGCGCCAGAAAAGAGCTTGATAATCCCCAAGTGCAGGGAATCATCATAGCAATTTCCAAAGGTGGAAGTGATAAGTATGGAGTGTAGAACGCACAAGGGGCTAAAGGTAAGATCAATACTCTCTCAAGTCCTATCTTCCACTGATACGACTCTACGTACACCGAACGTTTTCTTCCAACTAGATACGAGAAATAAAACTACGTTATGGGTATGAAGAGGATAACTTTGCATGATATCGGAGAGCTAAAATATAAAAGTAGGTGATGTTATCATAAAGTTAGAATATATTACTAGATATTATAAATAGCGAGTGTGGAATAATGATGGATCGGTGTGCAGAATTATCCTAGGCAATTGTTAACAAGACCGGTAGTCGTCATTGCAATTTCATATGAGGGAGAGGCATAAGCTAACATACTTTCTCTTCTTGGATCATATGCACTTATGATTGGAACTCTAGCAAGCATCCTCAACTACTAAAGATCATTAAGGTAAAACCCAACCATAGCATTAAAGCATCAAGTCCCCTTTATCCCATACGCCAAGACCCCCTTACTCAGGTTTATGCTTCTGTCACTCAAGCAACCCACTATAAGTGAATCATGAACGTATTGCAACACCCTATAGCGGGAATCCCTCACGCTTCCGCGACACAGAGGGCACAATAGGACAACACCAAAATAAAACATACAACTCATACCAATCTAGATCATCAATCAACCCAAAGACAAAGATATCTACTCAAAACATCATAGGATGGCAACACATCATTGGATCATAATATGTGGCATAAAGAACCATGTTCAAGTAGGGATTACAGCGGGGTGCGGGAGAGTGGACCGCGTAAAAGAGATGAGGATGGTGATGATGATGGTGATGTTGATGAAGACGATCACCGTGGTGATGATTCCCCTCCCGATGACACTCTGACGCCACCAAGATAGAGGAGGAGAGGTCCTCCCCCCTTCTGCTTCCTCCTCCATGGCCTCCCCCCTGGATGGGGAGAGGTTCTCCCTCTGGTCCTTGGCCTTCATGGCGATGATGGCCCCTCCGGGATCCTCCTACATGGCCTCCGGTGATGATGGCCCCATCCGACAGGGTGCCAGAGAGGGCCTAGATTGATTTCTCGTGGCTACAAAGGCTTGCGGCGGTGGAACTTTAGATCTAGGTTATTCCCCAAAGGTTTGTGTATTTATAGGAGAGGTTGGTGTTGATTTCAAGTCAGGGGGTCTCCGGGCTGTCCACGAGGCAGGGGGTGTGCCCCCACCCTCGTGGGCAGCCCGGGACTCTTCTGGCCCAACTCTTGCACTCTAGGGGCTTCTTTTGGTCCATACAAATTCATCAAAAATTTGCACATCAATTGGACTCCGTTTGGTATTCCTTTTCTATAAAACTCAATAACAAGGAGTAAACAGAAACTGGCACTGGGCTCTAGGTTAATAGGTTAGTCCCAAAAATCATATAAAATAGCATATAAATGCATATAAAACATCCTAGATGGATAATATAATAGCATGAATACTTTATAAATTATAGATATGTTGGAGACGTATCAAGCACCTCTACCTAACAAGACTCCCTACCATGTCAACCCCGAGGAAACTAAGGAGATCCAACAGCAAGTACAACAACTCATCGACAACGGCCATGTACGTGAAAGCTTTAGCCCTTGTGCTGTTCCGGTCATCCTTGTTCCAAAGAAAGATGGTACTTATCACATATGTTCCAATTGTCATCCCATCAATGCTATCATCATTAGATATCATTACCCTATTCCACGCTTAGATGATATGCTTGATGAACTTAGCGGTGCCACAATTTTCTCTAAGATTGATCTTAAGAGTGGCTACTATCAAATACACATCCAAGAAGGTGATGAATGGAAAACCGCATTTAAGACCAAATTTGGCTATATGAATGGCTTGTTATGCCAATGGGTTTATTCGAAGCACCCGGTACTTTCATGCGAGTCATGCACTTTGTTCTTCGTCCCTATATTGGTGTATTTGTGGTGGTCTATTTTGATGATATTCTTGTCTTTAGCAAATCCCTCAAAGATCATGTCACCCAGCTTAGAACTGTGTTGCAAACCCTTAGGAAAGAGCTCCTTTATGCTAATATGGACAGATGCATTTTTGGTGTTGATAAGCTTGTTTTCTTGGGTTTCGTTGTGTCTTCTAAGGGTGTTCATGTAGATGAATCTAAGATCACTTCTATTAAAACTTGGCCCCAACCAACCAACTTGCAACAAGTGTGTAGTTTTCTTGGTTTAGCTGGTTTTTATCGTAGATTTGTGAAGGATTTTAGCACCATTGCTTCACCTTTACATTCTTTGAGTAAGAAAAACACGCCTTTTGTTTGGGGACCATCCCAAGATACCGCATTTAATGAGCTTAAGAATTTGCTTACTCATGATCTCGTGCTTGCATTAACCAACCTTGACAAACCTTTTGAAATTCATTGTGATGCTAGTGGTAATGGCATAGGAGGTGTGTTAACGCAAGAAAAGCGCCGCATATCATACTTTAGTGAGAAACTTTCTGGAGCGCAACTCAACTATCCCATCTATGACAAAGAGTTATATGCTTTAGTGCGAGTTTTGTGAGAATGGGAACATTATCTTCACCCTCATGAATTTATCATCCATACCGGTCATGAAACGCTCAAGTACCTAAAGTGTCAAACTAAGTTGAACAAGCGTCATGCTAAGTAGAGTGAATTCATTGAGTCATTTCCTTCTGTCATCAAGTACATCAAAGGTAAGGAAAATGTTGTGGCAGATGCTCTTTCCCGCATATGCATGCTTGTCACTAAACTTGAATTGAGTGTCATTGGCTTTGATCACATAAAAGACTTGTATGTGCATGATCCTACTTTTGCAATTCCTTATGCCAAGTGATTGACGCATACATCTTGGGAACGGTATTACATCAAGGTTGATTAACTTACGAGAGCTAACAAACTTTGCATTCCCGAGTCTTCTCTTTGTTTGCTCCTTTTGCAAGAGGCTCATGGAGGCGGGCTAATGGGACACTTTGGACGCGACAAGACATTCGCTACACTCTCCAAGAACTATTTTTGGCCCAAGATGTTCCGCGATGTCTCAAGCTTCACCAACCGATGCTCTACATGTCGCAAAGCTAAGTCAAAAGCTCAATCCCATGGTCTTTACATGCCCCTTCCTTTTCCTTATCAACCTTGGGAAGACATTAGCATGGACTTTGTACTTGGTTTGCCTAGAACTCAAAATGGAAAGGATTCCGTGTTTTTTGTTGTGGACCAATTCTCTAAAATGGCTCATTTTATCCCATGCAACAAGATAGACGATGCTTCACATATTGCAAATCTTTTTTGTAGGGAAATCTTGTGTCTCCATGGAGTGCCAACGACGATTGTCTCGGACCGCGACGTCAAGTTCTTGAGTTACTTTTGGAGGACTCTATGTGCGAGGCTCGGAATCAAGCTCTTGTTCTCTTCAGCATACCATCCTCAAACCGACGGCCAAATGGAGGTGACGAACCGAACACTCTCCACTCTACTACGCATGTTGATCAAGAGGAACATCAAGGATAGGGAGGAGTGCCTACCTATCGCCGAGTACGCCTACAACCATGCAAGACACTCCACAACCGGCAAGTCCCCCTTCGAGGTCGTCTACGGTTTCAACCTGTTGTCCCCATTGGACATTCTTCCTCTTACACTACAAGAGCGCACCAACATGGATGCGAGTGCACGAGCAAGTTACCTCAAGAAGATGCATGAAGATACAAGGCACACCATCGAGCTCCAAGTACAATGACTCGCGACCAAGCTCAACCTCAACAAGAAACCCATGGTATTCAACATCGGAGATCTTGTGTGGCTACACCTTTGCAAGGAACACTTCCCCAACAAACGCAAGTCCAAACTTCTACCTCGAGCCGACGGACCCTTCAAGGTGCTAGCACGCTACAACAACAACTCTTACAAGATCGACCTCCCAAGCGACAAGTACAACCTGAGCGACATCTTCATTGTCAAAGACCTCTCGCCATACCATGGCGATGAAGCTTTTGATCCGAGGTCGGATCTTTCCCAGGGGGCGGGGGAGATGATGCGGAGCATCCCACGATCATCCACATGGACATACCTACATCTCCCACGACACCACTTGGACCAATGACAAGAGCTCGAGCAAAGGCTATCGAAGATAAGGTGAACTCGCTCCTCTCCTAACTTCCACTTTCTACTTATGAGACATGGCTACTACCTCATGCAGAGACCCTATGTGTGATCGGGTTTTTGGAGGGAAGCCGCGGATCAGGTGTACCCAACGGACAAGACGACAAGGACACCAAGTTCAATCGACAAGAAGAAGGACTGCTCGAAACTCCCAGTCATAGGACGACCGACGTCTCTCAGACGTTCGACGCCTGGAGGCTCCAACCGGCCAGCCGAGTCCCAGCCCACGCACACTCTAGTGGCCGGACAACCGACGCCGACCAGACGTCCGACGAATCCCAGCGCCCGGATGACCGAGCTCCACCGGACGACCGACACCACCACGTCCGAACCAAAACCCCGGAAGTATGGAAGCCTCCAGACGAGCGACGGACTAGATGACCGACCCCGAGCGGACGACCGACCAATCCTGAACCGAGCTGAAACATCGGATGTCTGACCAGGACCGGACGTGCGGACCCTCCCGAGCCTTCGGACGACCGGTGACAGTCGGACGTCCGACACCTGTATGTCCACCCGCGTGTTGGGTCGAAGCCCACTTACCCTTTCGTCCACTAGGACTATAAATAGACCTCCTCCTCCCTCTTTCTAGGGTTAGCATTGTGATAGCTCATATTTGAGATAGAGCTTTGCTCATCCACTTGGTTACTTCTCCTCGGAGCTCATGACCTCTTCGGAGAAGATCCCCCAAGCGTATTCAAGACCCCATCACGGGAAGACCCTTCAATACCTCCTCACGGAGAAGACCCTTTGTACCGTCCTTTGTTGACTTTGAATTGTGTATCACTCTTCGTGTTTCGAGGATCTAGCATATGTGTGACCGGATCTTGTTGGTTGAGTGATTTCTCTTGTGTTTCCCCTCGTGTTCTTCGTAGGACCCCCCCCCCCCAATCATGAAAGATCAGGCATCTAGGGTTCTACCCTACACCAGGGCGCCTCCCCCTTCCTTTCCTCCGTCCTTGTTGCGTGGGCAAGGGTAGAGCGGCGTGCCAGCCCCCTTGTGGGCAAGTGTGCTGATGACCCACAAGTATAGGGGATCAATCGTAGTCCTTTTTATAAGTAAGAGGCGTCGATCCCAACGAGGAGCAGAAGGAAATGACAAGTGGTTTTCAGCAAGGTATTTTCTGCAAGCACTGGAATTGTCAGTAAGGACTTCGATGGCGACTCCCACCTCCCACCTCTCCCATGGCGACTCCCACCCCACCCATGGTGACTCCCACCTTTCTTCCATCCTCTAGATCTTCCATGGTGTGTGTTGGTCCTCTTGAGATCCAATGGCAAGTCTCATCAATTGGGATTTTGCCCCGGGGCTTAAGGTGGAACAAAAGGTACATGACAAGTTTAGATCTACGGTGCATTTTAAAAGTTCTTCGGGAACCAAGTAATTTTTCTTGGTTGTTTCCTTCTCTTCAGCCTCCTTCCCTCTTTCTGAAGAGGCGGTAGGAGTGGTTTTGCAATGTTGTATTGGAGGTTTGGCCATGAGTTTCAACGTCAAGCAATTGGGTGATCGATCATTTCGGTTTTTGGTGGCCTCCAATCATGTTGGTCATTTCATCTATGGTTTGAAGGATCGTGTCTGGCAAAATTTTGTTTGTCATTTCCGCTTGTTCAAGTTATCTATGGATTATTCTTGGAACGGATCTGATTGGCATCTTGATGATGTAATTCCGGAGGTTTCTGCTCGATCGCATATGGCTATCAGAAGTCCTCTAGGGTTTTTACGTAAGAGTGCGCAAGGGGACACCTCATCAAGATCTGAATTGGCCAAATTCAATCTCGTTAATGCTGAGGACTAGAGGGCTCCTATTCATGATCAGGGTTTGGTTGTTCAAGATATGATGAGAGATCATTCTTCTGGTGCAATTCTAGCTTCCAACGACTTTTCGGATGAGTTGGTGTTTGGCAGCCTTCATGCATGTATCAACCGGGATGATCATCAAGTCATTGGCAAACGTTTTTCTGGATGCAATTTTACAACCTTATCGTGGAATCTAATATCAGAAGCAAAGCTTGAGCATATTCTTGATTTATGGCAAGCTGGTTATACCAATGAAATCATACAATCGATACTCTACATCTCTTCCATGCCTACTAAAGAGTTTATATATAACAAGCTTCATATTTGTATTTTATGTGGGAGACGTGGTCATTTAGCCGAGCATTGCGTTGATACAACTATGGTATCTAATCTGCCCTCTTCCTCTATGAACATTGATGAGTCTTCACCCATGATTAATTCTTCCTGGTGTACAAAGTGCCGGACCAAGGGGCATTTTTCTTCAACGTGCTATTTTGACAATAGATGTTGCAATATTTATGGTCTGATAGGACACATTCAATGGAATTGCCTGGCACGTACACGTTCAATGAAACTTGTTGCATGGGTAAAGAAAGACGGGGTTGTTGAAAATGGCTGTTCTGTTGGCTCTCCGATTTCCATTAGTCGTAAAAAGATCTGGCGTAGAAAATCGCGGAATCAGTACCAACATAAAAGGGATAAGAAGCAAATTTGGATTGTCAAACGAAATGGGAGGGATCTGGTAAAATCTTCTATCAGTTGTACCGAAAATACCCCGGACGTTTCGCCTCCTTACCAACCAATCACCACCCTCTAGATTCCCGAGACCACGTTTCCTCCTCTGTTTCGCCCGTCACCTTGCGCGCCTGAGCTCTCCTCCACCCCTCACCTCGTGCTTTCCTCCACCCCAAACCTAGTGCCTCCAATGGCTAATCTGCCAGTGCTGCCCTACCAGTTTGTGCCGGGGAGATGGATATCCAGCAGGGTTCGGAGGGAAGGCTGCGGCGCAACATGGTGATCATGGATGACCCTCCTCTGGATCACTCGCAGCATGCGCTTGTGATGGTGGTGCCGCCCCCTGGAGATCTGCAACGTGAAGAAGTGCTTGCAGAGGTCAGAAGAGTTCTTTGAGATGATCATGGTGCGCCTACTACTGAGTGTGAGATCTATCCGTTCTGCGTGGGTCTTATTCGTTTCAATGACAGTGTTGTTAGAGATACGCTGATTAGTAGAGGGGAGCAACCTTTAGATGAGCATTCCAATTTCTATTTGTTGCGCCATGATGAAGGTCCAAATATGCATAGGTCAGTGATTGAAAGAGACGCGTGGGTTATTTTGCTTGGATTTCCTTTGAACTACCAAACAGAGCATTATATCATTAAGGCAGTTTCATGTTTTGGGAGATGTATGTATTGGCACCGCCCAGGTCACAGAAAATCTCGTGTGCTTGTCCGTGTTCTGATTAATGAACTTGCTCTGGTGCCTTTTAGTCTGGTGGTTAAGAGTATCACTGATATCAGTGGGATAGGCACCCCGTGGACCGTCCCTGTTTATGTGCTTAATGGTAGAAACCCTAGTCAGGGTCTGGTTGGTGATGAAGAGGCGCCGCCTCCTTTGGGTGCTTCCCCGCATCCGGAGCATCTTCCTTTTTAAATGCTATGCAGCAGCAACATGATGCTCAAGTTTGGCAGCTCCAGAATGCTGCAAATGCCTGGCAAGCCGCTCCACCTCCACCACCACCACAACAGGGCTGGGGTGAATGGCCAATACTACCACCTATTCCGCCAATGTACCAAGGATTTAGTTATAGGAGTTTCACTGGTTATGATGGCCCCTCTATGATGGATCGCATATAGACTGCGGATTCTGGTTTTGATGATGGGCTACGGGTTTGGAATGAGCATGTTGCAATGATTGAAGAAGTGGCTGACAGATTTGTTCAGGGAAACCCTACTGGAGATCTTTCTTTTCAGCAGATGAATGCTCATGAAGTGGTTTTGGAAGTATCTGAAGAGGAGAATTGGCTTTCTTTCATGATCTGCTTCTATTGCACTGTTTACACTCCTAGACGTTGTTGGGTCTCTGAAGAAGATAGCCGGACTAGTACCTGGTGTACATTTGCAGAGAGTTTACAGAGCACTCTAGTGGATCTTGCGAGGGGGGGCTGCTTCTCATACTTCCCATTTTCACCATTTGCACCGGGCACCAATATAATCTGTTTACCTCATGATGCTTGGTCGATCTGCTGTGATTTTGTTGTTGCACAACTGAACATAGTTTGTCAGATGGTGGATGCTGACCTCATGAGTGTGGATAACAGCAATCAGGAAGTTAACTATCCACCTCTTGACCCACAGCTTGAGATGATGGAGATGGATGTGGCTACTAATAAGAGAAAGCGCAGAATGGTCACGCTGCTGGATGTTTCTGTGGTCAGGCGAAGTGTGCGTGCAACTAGTTATCAGGGATTTAAGCCACCGTCCATGGCTGACACCAAACGTAAACCCTATTATGTCAAATCGAGGAGGACTCCAGACATCTTGGAGCTGCAGCAAGACAAGAGCACTGAAGAAACATCGGCTTCCACTCAAGTCCCTCCTCCCACTTCGATTGAAACACTACAATATTTTGTAACAACTCAGTGTGCTATTCCACAGGAGGAACTCACCAATGAGAAGCTAATTGCCCCTCTCAAGGGCAAGGAGAAGGACGAGGCCTGGGCCTTTTATTTTGCTGTTTGTTTCTACTGCATTGTGGAATTTTATTAGGTGCTTCTGAACTTATTTATTCGCTTTTTATAGCCTGTTTCAAGACTTAATGGCATCTGTTATGTGGAATATTTTGTGCTCGAATATTCATGGTTTAAATGCTACTTCTAAATGTGATGCACTTTGCAATAAGATTGAGGAATCCAACTGCTCGATTTTATGCTTACAAGAGACTAAGAAACCTTAGTTTGATCATTCTTTTATTAGAAAATGCTGCCCGAGGAGATTTGATAAATTTGAGTTTATTCCATCTGATGGTGCTTCAGGTGGTCTAGTTATTATATGGTGTAGCAGCCAATTTGTGGGCCAAATAATTCATCAGTTTTCATTTGCAATCACTATCAAAATGACCTCGGTTCAAACAAATGAAAGTTGGTTGCTTTCTAACATTTATGGGCCGTGTGATGGACCTGAGAGGGTAATGTTCACGGATTGGATGGAAAATATAAACATAGAAACTGACGATCTTTGGCTTTTCATGGGAGATTTTAACTTCATGCGCTCTTTGGATAACAGAAATATACCAGGTGGAAATGTGAATGATATGATCAAATTTAATTATATTATTAGTCACCTTGGATTGCTCGAAATCCCAATCAAAGGAAGAAGATACACTTGGAGTAGCATGCAAGAAACTCCTTTACTGGAGCAATTAGACTGGTTTTTTTCTTCTCCAAAATGGATTTTGAAATTCCCCAATACCATTGCCAAACCTCTTGCCCGTCCAATCTCTGATCATGTGCCCTGCATTCTATCAGTGGAAACTTCGATACCAAGATCCAAGCTTTTTAGTTTCGAAAACTTTTGGCCTTCTTACCCTGGATTTTTGTAGGTTGTGAAATCATCCTGGCTTTCTCCCATTAAGGCCTCCTCCAGTGCCACAAGAATCTCTGCAAAATTAAAGAGACTTAGGTATGCTTTAAAACAATGGAGTAAATCAATTTCTAAGTTAAAATTGTTAATTGAAAACTGTAATAGAATTCTCGTCCAAATGGACAACCTCGAGGAATTGAGACAGCTTTCCACTCCTGAAGCCAATTTCAGAAACATATTAAAAGCACATTTATTACGATTGCTTAAGTACCAAAGTGAGTATTGGAAAAAACGTTGCACGTTTAGGTGGGCAGTCCAAGGTGAGGAAAATACTAAATATTTTCAACCTCGACCAATTGAAAGATTGCGGAGAATTGCCATCACAAATTTGGTTTTAACTAATGGTCGCTTGGTGGAAAATCATGATGAAAAGGCAACAACTTTTTATGATTGCTTTAAAAGGAGAATGGGGGTGTCATCTCAGCCTGTGTATGATTTTGAGCTTGCTGATCTAATTCAAAAATGCCAAGGTCTGGAGGAACTTTCAATACCTTTTAGGAAAGAAGAAATTGACAATGTGATCAAAATCATTCTGGCTGACCGTGCACCAGGACCAGACGGTTTCAATGGACTTTTCCTTAAAGTGTGTTGGGATATAATAAAAGAGGATTTTTATGCTCTGTGTGAGGACTTCTGGAAGGGGACAACCAATCTACAATGTTTGAATACATCTTTGATCACGCTAATACCGAAGAAGCTCACACCTGAATCTGTCAATGACTATAGATCGATCTCCTTACTAAATTGTGTGCTCAAAGTTATAACAAAAATTCTTTCAAAAAGGCTTTAGCGCTGGATTCTAAAGGTGGTGCATTGAAATCACTATGGATTCATTAAAACTAGGACAATTCAAGATTGTCTCGATTGGGCATTCGAATACTTGCATCAGTGTAAACAATCGGGTAAGGAAATTGTGATTCTAAAACTAGATTTCGAGAAGGCCTTCGACACGATGGAACATTCTTTCATTTTGAAAATGCTAGAATGCAAGGGTTTTGATGACAGGTGGTGTATGTGGATTAAAATGCTGCTAGAATCAGGATCTTCTTCTATTCTTCTAAACGGAATACCTGGCACATAATTCAAATGTAAGCGAGGTGTGAGGCAGGGTGACCCAATATCCCCGTTGTTATTTGTGCTCGCGGTAGATTTATTAAAGTCTTTAATTAATAAAGCTTGGTTGGATGGTTTGATTGCTCTCCCAATTAATCAACCTACATCAGAGGATTACCCATTTATACAATATGCCAATGACACATTAATCATCCTCCCAGCTAATCTGCATGAGCTTCAGACAATTAAGGGGATTCTGGATTCTTATGCCCGGGTAACTGGTCTGAAAATCAACTATGCTAAGTCACAGTTAATGCCAATTAATGTGAATGCTCAAAAAACTTTAGATCTGGCCAATGCTTTAGGGTGCCAAGTTGGGGAGATGCCGTTTAGCTATCTAGGTTTGCCTCTCGGTACAACGAGGCCCACTATAAGAGATTTGATGCCTTTGGTCGACAGAATCGAGAGAAGATTGACTGGAACCGCTATCTAGTTATCTTACGAAGAGCGAGTGTAGCTGATTAACTCTGCGCTCTCATCACTGCTATCTTTTGCAATGTGTGTTCTAAAACTTCCACTCAAGTTGATTGAGATCTTTGACCGAGCAAGAAGGCACTGCTTATGGAGGAAATAAGTGGAAGAGATGCCAAAACCCACTCATTAGCAGCTTGGGATATGGTTTGCCGCCCAAAGAAAAAAGGGGGTCTTGGGGTTTTAAACCTACAAATCCAGAACAAAGCACTTCTGCTCAAATACCTCCATAAATTTATTCACAAACAGGACGTCCCTTGGGTAATGCTAGTTTGGAATGCCCATTATGATGATTCACCACCCCATGCAAAGCCAATCTGTGGTTCTTTCTGGTGGCGCGATGTCTTCTCTCTGATGGATATCTACCGTGGAATCACCTCGTGTATACCTGCTGCGGGGGACACGATCCTGCTTTGGAAAGATGTTTGGATCAATGAAAGACCGTTGATGGACACCCATGAACATCTATTCTCGTTTGCCAATGATGAAGATATCTCGTTGGCATAGTACTATAACAATAATGATCACGTGGAAAACTTCATGCTGCCTCTGTCGATGGAAGCCAGAGTTGAACTGGATAATTTACAAGAGATCATGGAAGGGATCAACTTGGAAGCTATGAGAACTGATGAATGGATTCTTTCCTGGGGTGATACTGATTTCAAACCGAAGAAGTTTTACAACTTCATGTTCAGAAACATAGTGGATCCACAATGCATCACCTCCGTTTGGAAATAAAAATGTATCATGAGACATAAAGTGTTTACATGGTTGATGTTGCATGATAGGGTCAATACAAGGGATATGCTTCTAAGAAGGCACTTTAATATTGGAGAAGATCACAATTGTCCAATGTGCAACTTGGATGTACTTGAAACAAATGCACATCTATTCTATGAGTGTCCTTTTGTTGCAAAGTGTTGGGAAGTTGTGGGCATTAATTGGGATAATCACCTAGGCATGCAACTCAAATATGAGAGAGCTAAAGCAAGTTGGCAGGGACCTCTGTTCAAAGAGATAACCATATTGACCTCTGATACATCTCCAACGTATCTATAATTTTTGATTGTTCCATGCTATTATATTACCCATTTTGGATGTTTACGGGCTTTAGTTTACACATTTATACAATTCTTGGGACAAACCTACTAACCGGAGGCCCAACCCACATTGCTATCTTTTGCCTATTTCAGTATTTCGAAGATAAGGAATATCAAACGGAGTCCAAACGGAATGAAACCTTTGGGAGCGTGATTTTTGGAACGAACGTGATCCAGAGGACTTGGAGTGCAAGTCAAGAAGCAGTCGAGATGGCCACGAGGGTGGAGGCTGCGCCCATCCCTACAGGGCGCGCCCCCTATCTCATGGGCCCCTCGGGCGGCCACCGACCTACTTCTTCCTCCTATATATACCCATGTACCCCAAGAACATCAGGGGAGCCAACGAAAACCTAATTCCACCACCGTAACGTTCTGTATCCGCGATATCCCATCTTGGAGCCTTCGTCGACGCTCCGCCGGAGGGGGAATCACCACGGAGGGATTCTACATCAACACCATAGCCCCTCTGATGAGTTGGGAGTAGTTTACCACAGACCTTCGGGTCCATAGTTATTAGCTAGATGGCTTCTTCTCTCTTTTTGGATCTCAATACCATGTTCTCCTCGATCTTCTTGGAGATCTATTTGATGTAACTCTTTTTGCGGTGTGTTTGTCGAGATCAGATGAATTGTGGGTTTATGATCAAGTTTATCTATAAGAAATATTTGAATCTCCTTTGAATTATTTTATGTGTGATTAAGTTATCTTTGCAAGTCTCTTCGAATTATCAGTTTGGTTTGGCCTACTAGATTGATCTTTCTTGCAATGCGAGAAGTGTTTAGCTTTGGGTTCAATCTTGCGGTGTCCTTTCCCAGTGACAGCAGGGGCAGCAAGGCACGTATTGTATTGTTGCCATCGAGGATAAAAAGATGGGGTTTATATCATATTGCATGAGTTTATCCCTCTACATCATGTCATATTTCTTAATGCGTTACTCTGTTCTTATGAACTTAATACTCTAGATGTATGTTTGATGGCGGTCGATGTGTGGAGTAATAGTAGTAGATGCAGGAATTAGTCGGTCTACTTATCAAGGACGTGATGCCTATATACATGATCATGCCTAGATAATTTCATAATTATTCGCTTTTCTATCAATTGCTCGACAGTAATTTGTTCACCCACCGTAATACTTATGCTATCTTGAGAGAAGCCACTAGTGAAACCTATGGCCCCCGGGTCTATCTTTTATCATATAAGCTTTCAATCTACTTTTATTTGCATCTTTACTTTTCCAATCTATATTATAAAATACCAAAAATATATTTATCTTATCATATTATCTCTATCAGATCTCACTTTCGCAAGTGGCCGTGAAGGGATTGACAACCCCTTTATTGCGTTGGTGTGAGTTCTTTGTTTGTTTGTGTAGGTGCGTGGGACTTTTGAGGAGCCTCCTACTGGATTGATACCTTGTCTCTCAAAAACTGAGGGAAATACTTATGCTACTATTGCTGCATCACCCTTTCCTCTTCAAGGAAAACCAACGCAAGCTCAAGACGGAGAAAGAAGGATTTTTGGCGCCGTTGCCAAGGAGGTCTTCACTCAAGTCAAGACATAGCAAGTACCCATCACAAACACATCTCCCTCTGTCGGTGTACTAGAGTAGGGGTACCCTAGTATCCCTAACTTGTGCACGGGCAGTTGCAGCGCCCCGCGGCAAGGCTTGCCGGGTGACCGCCAAGGTCCTCCGTGGTTCCTTTGGAGCCATTCAAGAACAAAGTATTTAAACCAAGGAGACAAGGCCCCGGCAAGAGGAGCTTGCGGGGAAGGCCAATCAAGGCAGCACAAGGAACTTGCCGCGACGCGCCGCGCGTCCCGGCAAGGCCCGGTGAGCGACAAGCTTCCAGGCGCGGCAAGAAAACAACCGCGGCAAGGCGCTTGCCGCGGCAAGCGGCCACTCTGTACCCACGTTCCAGCACATCCACCAACGTGTCGCCCTGGGGGCCTTTCCAGGCACGCATGGCGAGAGGCTGTGCAGCCAGCAGTGCGCGGTGGCATGCGACGCTTACAAGATCGCCATCGTGGCGAGCGGTGGCGTCCCTGACGGTCCCTTTTTGCACTGTTTGGGCGATGCAGACGGGCATTTAATGCCTTTGTCCCCTGCCGTCAGGGTTAGGTAGGATACACTGTGCAGGTAGCTGTACCAACCGCAACTCCTTTTCCATTTTTACCCTCGTCTGCGTTGCCACCTATCGGTGACCCCTTGAGCGTATAAAAGGAGGCCCATGCGCAACATAGAGGGGGTTCGAACCCAGAAAATCACACACGCTCGGTCTCGTCAGCAGCTAGAGTGTACTGTAGCACTCAGCGCTCCCGAGCGAGAACACAATACAATCAGACAAGCAGCAGTAGGAGTGTTATCTCTCCGGAGAGCTCCGAAGCTGGGTAAACTGCTCATGTGTTTCGCCTCGATCTGCTCTTCGTGCAATCTACACCCCCCGCCGAACCGAAAGGGGCCCGGTCCGCCGGCCCCATAGGTGTTCGTGGATCAGTTTCCCCGACATCTATCCCCGGGCCTGGGCCACACACGGTGCCGAGCGCTATTGGGCCAGGCCCAAAACAGGGACGGGCACACGCGGCCTGGGTTACGCCGAATCTTGCTCCGTATCCACCGCGCCCTCCCCGAACGGCACGCGTTGAATGCGGCGTCGTGGGAGAGATCGTGGGTGGTTTCTTTATTTGGAAGGGCGAAACGTCCGCCCCCTCCCTCTTTATAAGCAGGGGAAACAGGGGTAGTTTGCCCACTTCGCCGGTTGTTACTCCATTCTCGAAAATCTCCGCCGCTCCCCCTTTCTTCTCAAAGCCGAAAGAGAGCAGTGCTCCTCCCCCCATTGCCACCGGCGCCACCAACGCCGTCGATCTCCCCCGCCACCTCCGCCATGGCTCCAAAAGCCGACAAGGGGAAGGGCGTGAAGTCGGCCGAGGCGCAGCGGCTCGCGGCGCTGCGAAAGGAGCGGGCCATCTTCCCCCCTCAGCTTGACGTGAAGGAGCTGAGGGAGTACTACTACCTCTTCTGGTCGACGGAGACGCGAGCGCATCCGCGCACGAGGGTACTCCCGGCCACCGCTTCGAGACTGGCTCTGAACGGGTATCCCTTCTTTGCGCTGTTCTTCTACTGCGGGCTCTGCCCGCCCTACTCTGAATTTTTCTGTGACATCATGAACACCTACGGGTTCCGCCTCCTTGACTTCACCCCCAATGCTGTCCTGACCATGGCAGTTTTCGCACATCTGGGCGAAAACTTTGTCGGAGTCCATCCAAACATAGCCCTCTTCCGCCACTTCTTTATGCCCCGAGTAGAGAGAGGAGAGCCCCTTGCCGGCGGAATCGCTTGGATCTCGAGGACTGGCAAGAAGGATGCTTATCTGGAGGGAGAGCTCCACAGCAAATGGGAAGAATGGAGAGCAGAGTGGTGCTGGATTGTCGAGGAGAACCCGCAGCCATTTACCGCCCTGCACCAAGCCCCAGTAGTGCGCGGCAACGATTGGAGCAACGTGGCCCCGGAGGACGATAGGCTGAAGATTGCCGTCACCCGTATCCTTCGCCTTAGGCTTGCCGGGCTCACTGTAGGCGCAGTTGGCGCAGATTTCCTTCGTCGCTGCATCGCCCCCCTGCAAGAGAGGGGGAGACCTGCCCGGGAGTTCTAGAACTCAGCGGATATCATGAGGCTGCGCCCAGGCCTCAATTTCAACTTCACGGTTCTGGAGCTGGACGTGATGCTCCTGGAGCTGTTCAAGCGCGATCCCCAGCATCCGTTCATGTTGCCGCGGGATGTTGTTCCGCTGTGCAACAATTCTTCGCTTGACCGCATCCGCGCAATGATGCCGCTGTGCGATTCTCAAGGAATCGTTCCAACTTGGCAAGAGCCGGCAGACCCCATCGTGCAGGAGTTCTTCGACGGCTTGGTAGAAGTGCCGGTCCGTGCCGATGAGCAGAAGAGCCTCACCCGCGACACCACCGACGATGAGATGCAGCGCATCACCACCAGGCTCGAAGAGGCGACAGCAGCCGCTGCCGCGGGCGTATTTGGATTCACCGTGGAGGAGGCAGAGGCAGCAAAGGCGGCAAGCCTTGCCGAGCGAGAGGAGTTCGCCGGCAAGGAAGAGCTTGCCGGGCCTGAAGCTGAACCGAGCGAGCCCGGCGAGGGAGAGCCTGTCGGACCCGAACCTTCGGACAGCTTGCCGCAGGCGGAGCCCCCGGCCCCGCCAAGAAGGCGTCTCCGCAAGGCCTCGGACGTAGCGGGGCGGCAGACGAGTTAACAGCCGCCGAGCCGCGCGACACGCTCTACCGCGACACCCTCGCATTTACATTATTTGCCATTTGCCTCTCATTTTCCTCTCCCCCACTTCACCCTTGCCGTTTTATTCACCCTCTCTTTCCAAATCTCCTCTCTCTCTTTCGTTTGCCTCTTTTTGTTTGCTTGAGTGTTGGATTACTTGTCTCCATGGCGCAAGATAATACCAAATTGTGTGATTTCTCCAATACCAATAATATTGATTTCCTTAGTACTCCGATTGCTCCTCTTAATGATGTTGAGTCTTGTTAAATCAATACTGCTTTGTTGAATCTTGTTATGAAAGATCAATTCGCCGGCCTTCCTAGTGAAGAAGTCGCTACCCATCTAAACAACTTTGTTGATTTGTGTGATATGCAAAAGAAGACAGATACGGACAATGATATTGTTAAATTGAAGTTATTTCCATTTTCACTTAGAGATCATGCTAAAGTTTTGTTTTTGTCTTTGCCTAAGAATAGTATTGATTCTTGGAACAAGTGCAAAGATGCTTTTATCTCTAAATATTTTCCTCCCGCTAAGATCATCACTCTTAGGAACGATATTATGAATTTTAAACAACTTGATCATGAGAATGTTGCCCAATCTTGGGAAAGAATTAAATTGATGATTCGCAATTGCCCTACTCATGGTTTGAATTTATGGATGATCATACAAAAAATTTATGCCGGATTGAACTTTGCTTCTAGAAATCTTTTAGATTCGGCCGCGGGAGGCACGTTTATGGAAATCACTTTAGGAAATGCTACAAAACTTCTTGATAATATTATGGCTAATTACTCTCAATGGCACACCGAAAGATCTACTAGTAAAAAAGTGCATGCTATAGAAGAAATTAATGTTTTGAGTGGAAAGATGGGTGAACTTATGAAATTTTTTGCTACTAAGAGTGCTCCTCTTGATCCTAATGATATAGCTTTGTCTACTTTGATTGATAATAATAATGAATCTATGGATGTGATGTTTTTTGGTAGGAATAGTTTTGGAAACAATGCTTATAGAGAAAACTTTAACCCTAGACCGTTCCCTAGTAATTCCTCTAATAATTATGGAAATTCCTACAATAATTCTTATGGTAATTTTAATAAGATGCCCTCTGATTTTGAGAATAGTGTAAAATAATTTATGATCTCTTAAAAGAATTTTAATGCCTTGCTTGAAGAAAAAAATACTCAAGGTTGATGATTTGGCTAGGAACGTTGATAGACTTTCGCTTGATGTTGATTCTTTGAAACTTAGATTTACTCGTCCTAAGCATGATATCAATGAGTCTCTCAAAGCAATGAGAATTTCCATTGATGAGTGCAAGGAAAGAACCGCTAGATTACGTGCTAAGAAAGATTGCTTTATAAAAGCGTGTTCTTCTAGTTTCAATGAAAATAATGATGAAGATCTTAAAGTTATTGATGTGTCCCCTATTAGATCTTTGTTTTCCAATATGAATCTTAATAATGGGACTGGAGATGAGTCAACTTTAGTTAAAAGGCGTCCCAATAATTCGGAGTTATTAGATCTTGATGCTAATTTTGGTAAAAGTGGGATTGGAGAGGTCAAGACTTTAAATAGCATTGAACCCACTATCTTGGATTTCAAGGAATTTAATTATGATAATTGTTCTTTACAAGGTTGTATTTCCTTGTTGCAATCCGTTGTGAATTCTCCTCATGCTTATAGTCAAAATAAAGCTTTTACCAAGCATATTGTTGATGCCTTGATGCAATCTTTTGATGAAAAACTCAATTTGGAAGTTTCTACACCTAGAAAACTTAATGATGAGTGGGAACCTACTATAAAGATTAAAATTAAAGATCATGAGTGCTATGCTTTGTGTGATTTGGGTGCTAGTGTTTCCACGATTCTGAAAACTTTATGTGATATTCTAGGTTTCCATGATGTTGATGATTGCTCTTTAAATTTGTACCTTGCAGATTCCACCATTAAAATCCAATGGGAAGGATCAATGATGTTCTCATTGTTGCAAATAGAAATTTGGTGCCCGTAGATTTTATCATTCTTGATATAGATTGCAACCTTTCTTGCCCTATTATTCTTGGTAGACCTTTCCTTAGAATGATTGGCGCGATTATTGATATGAAGGAAGGGAATATTAGATTCCAATTTCCATTAAGGAAAGGCACGGAGCACTTTCCAAGAAAGGAAATTAAATTACCTTATGAATCTATCATGCGAGCTACTTATGAATTGAGTGCCAAAGATGGCACTACTTAGATCTATCCTCGCTTTTATGCCTAGCTAGGAGCGTTAAACGATAGCGCTAGTTGGGAGGCAACCCAATTTTATTCGTGTTTTTTGTTTTTGTTTCTGTTTAGTAATAAATTTTGCATCTATTTCTGTTTAGATGTGTTTTTATGTTTAATTAGTGTTTGTGCCAAGTAGAAGCTATAGGATAACCTATGGTGATAGTTAATTTGATTCTGCTGAAAAACAGAAACTTTGCACGCAAGAATTTAGTTTTGTTAAATCACAGAAACGTGATTTTGCGTTGATTCTTTTTTCTGTAGATCAATAGACACATTTTCGAGGACTTCCTATTTTGGTAGGAATTTTCTAGTTCCATAAGTATTCATGGGTTATAGATTGCTATAGATTGTTCTGTTTTTGACAGATTCTGTTTTTCGTGTGTTGTTTGCTTATTTGATGCATCTATGGCTAGTATTAAGTGGTATGAAACATAGAGAACTTGAAATACAGTAGGTTCAACAGCAATATAAATAAAGAATGAGTTCATTACAGCACCTTATGTGGTGGTTTTGCTTTCTTTCACTAACGGAGCTTATGAGATTTCCTGTTGAGTTTTGTGTTGTGAAGTTTTCAAGTTTTGGGTAAAGATTTGATGGACTATGGAATAAGGAGTGGCAAGAGCCTAAGCTTGGGGATGCCCATGGCACCCCAAGATATTCAAGAAAAGCCAAAAGTGTCACGACCGGTTTTTCAATAAAATGCTTATTGAGAAACCGACCATTTTATTTCCAGTATGAGGAAAAATCCTCCTTACTGGTAGACAAAATCTTGATACAGAAGTCCAGTGGGACTAAAATATGTTACAAGGTTGAGCTGAGGTTCTCAACAATTTATTACAAGCACGCCAATAATTATACATAAGGGCGGATATGACACAATGGTGTGGTGGGATACTACTGACTCGCAATAAAAGTTGTGGTGGATAAGTCACAGTGGAGTGGATGACATGACTCCTAATATTTCAGCTCTTCGAGCGTCGAAGTGAGGCTCGATGAATTTATTTGGGTAATGGAAGCGCATATGATACAAGTGACCAAATTTCCAGGATTCGCACGGGACTGACTGGGACTCCTCTAGGCGTCGGACTCGCTATCGAACTCTTCATCCATGAGATCGCCTTCGTCAACATCTGGCCAAATCAACAAGCCAGATGAGTACTTTGAATATACTCGCAAGACAGTCCGGACATAAGATATAACAAATGCAAACATGATGCGTCATGAGCAATTAGCAATGCACACTCAAATAATGAACTTGCACGGTATGTAGAATAAAAAGGAAGTCAGGCGGTAATCCTCCCGAAATCCCAACCAAATAACTGAAAACCGTTCGGGTGTCTGAAGCGACTCCTCGAAAGGTGGAATAAATAAATTATCATGCCGCAATCGGGCATCTGGGCAACGCCACGAAAAGGGCTTATATTGAAAGGTAAATGATAGTGCGTGCCACAGTCGGACGTCTATGCGACATCTCGGAAAGGGCTTATAATGAAAGTAAATAACAGCGACGCCACAGTCGGACGTCTGAGTGACATCTCGAAAAGGGCTTATAATAAATAACAGAGATGCCACAGTCGGACGTCTGAGCGACATCTCGTAAAGGGCTTATACTGAAAATAAATAACAAGAGTGCCATAGCCGGACGTCTGAGCGACATCACAGAAAGGTCTTATATTGAAAGTAAGTCGCTAGCGTGCCACAGTCGGACGTCTGAGTGACATCATAGAAAGGGCTTATATTGAAAGTCAATAGCAAGCGTGCCACAGTCGGACGTCTAAGCGACATCACAGAAAGGGCTTATATTTCATCATTTGTATTCAATAAATTCATGAAGATATATCACTCACAGGAAATACTCAGCACATGATAATAAACGGGTTAGTCCAACCATAGGATTAAACCATTAACCGGACGAAACACTCATGTTTGTTCACCGGAGTTTTGTCACTGAGACTGATACTGACAAGGATATGTTGAACATAGCCGTTGATCAAGATATGATTTCTTGGATGATTTTGACTCTACAGAGTTTGTACTATTTAACCACAGCCAACGGATTTCTGTAGTCACGAAGGACTAGTTCCGTTTACGGTATTTCAGCAGAAACACATCTAACCAGTACACACCCATTTCCACCTCACAATGCCAGGAATCACCCTAGGCAACGTTCAAGAAAAACTTTGAGATGGGGAGGCTACAACCTCGAATAGTATGGGATCAAATTTATATACGCGCGCTCTAAGGGGTGCCCCCCTCTCGGTCCCAACCGGAAACACCCATGCCCCCTGACCGGATGACTGGCTTTAATCCAGGGCCATGGAACCCTCATCACGGCCTCTCTATCTGGTGTGTACGAGGAAAGTGGTTTGCAACTTACTAAACCATATTCTTTGCAGAAAACATGTGGTAGCACAAAAGGAAGTAATGGATGATAACGTGACTTGATCCACGTCAACACTAGAGTTAAATGGTTTGGCATAAGACTGGCATGCTACAACACTGCCATCTTACCACCTCTCATGTCACCACATGATCATGTAGACTCACATCAAAATGTATATGGAGTTTTGAAGCTCACTTGGATCAACTTTGCATGCTATACAACACTTACTGCTATGTATATGAACATGCCATAAACTAGCTACTCAAAGCAAACATGCAAAACACTCATCATATCAAAGGTTCAAACATGCTTGCCTGGTTCAGAGTAGTCGGAGTCTAGCTCGGTGAAGTTCGCGGTTCCGTCACCTCCTCCGGTATCTACGGTATAAAGAAAAATATGGTCTAACGTAAATACCGTGTGTGCACAAAAAGTGCTCCAAATATTTCTCAAATAAATAAAATAGAAAACTAGACAGAAAAATAAAGATGATAGAAAAAGAATCAATCAAAAATCATTTTCTGTTTAAAAGTTATAAGGGTTTTAGTCCAAGGACCTTTCTGTAATGAAACGAAAGTTTCCAGGGTTCATTTTATAAAAACATCAAACGTTCCGTTTAATAATACGCCAGTCCAGAGAGGAGACGTACTTTGCCAGAAGGCGTTTTCAGAAAATGTTTCGTTTAAAAGAAAAGAGAGGCTGACGTGGGGGTCCCACCCGTCAGGTTTGAAAGTTTGAAAGAGAAAAGACAGGGTGCACCGACGCCCGAGGGCTGCGGTGGTCGCCGGCGGCGATCCACGTCGAGGCAGGGGGATCGGGAGGTACCTACGGGTTCAAGGTGTTCTTCCGCACCGGTGGGTGGTGGGGTTGAGCATCGGCGAGCACCACGTCGACGGTGGCCCCAACTCCGGCGGACGGTGGTTCGGGCGAGGTTGATTCTCTTCCAACAGAGCTTCAAGCTTCAAATTGGGGCGTGGGTTAGGTGTGTGGGTGCACTAGGAGGTTGCTAACCAGGTATGGGAGGCGGGGATGGCCTTACCTGAGCAGATCGAGCCGGAGCTCGAGGCGGATCGGGGCGGCCGGAGTCGAGGAAGGAGGCCTCCTCGAGGTCCTCGCAGTGGCTAGGCAGGGCTCTGGTGGTGTGGAGGTGTGGCGTTGGGTCGAGGGGGAGCCTGGGGGCTCCTTTTATAGCTGATCCGAGGCGGTGGCTGTGAATGGGAAAACTCCGGTGGTGGGTACGGTGGGGCGATGGCCGAACGGGGTTGTCAGGCGGTCGGGCATCAACGTGCGGGTCTACTAGTGCCATCCAGCAGCTGAACTTGGCAAAACTTGGGCGTTACTCCAATCCTTCGACAGAACGGCCCACGGGGCTCGTCGGCGGCAGGGAGCGCGCCCTGTGCTCGCCAGGCCACGGCGACGGTACCGCAGCATGCACAGAGGAAGGGGTGGCCACGCGGAGGCCTCGGGTGGCTTGGGCGGTGCTGGACGGCGCCGAAAGCTAGCGCTGACCCCTGCTGGCCGCCACGGGTGGCTCTGCCACCGCAGAAGCTGCTGGCATCAGCGAGACACGTCGCCACCTACGCCCACGCCCGGCCAAGCGAGTGTGCGGTGCATGGATAAGGAAGGGGTGCAGTGCGCAAGGTGCCAAGCGCGTGCACTGGTGAGATTGACGATGATCTCTGAAGAAAACGACGCCGATGTTCTGAAACTGGACACTGACTCTGAATTTTTTTCCTGAATTTGCACAGCAACAGTTCCCGCCAGGTGTTCGATGAAATGATTTTGGCATGTGGGGAATTTTCCTTGAGCTGATCTTTGGTGGGGTGGCCTCTCAATGCACCCAGGGGCTGCCTGATTTTTGGTAGAATTTTTGGAGAAGAGAAAAATGAATTTCGCCAAAAATGATGAATCTGGTCCAGAATTGCAGTGGGCAAATTTTGAAATATTTGAACTGTGGAAGAGTGGATCTTGATGGATCTAGGTTAGGGGTGCTAAGGACTAGTCAGGGGAGTTGGTTTGAGGTCAAAACTCACAAGAAAATTGGTACTCTCTTTGTACACCACCTAGGTTCAAAAATAAGGACATAAATGGTTTTAGGGTTAAAAATAAATGGAATAAAAATCAAAAATAGGTTGAACTTGCTGGGATTGGCTACTTGACTTGAACCAAAGTGGGGGGAGGTGTTTTGGAAGAAAAATATTTTTTTAACATGGGGCATGGTGAAAGAGGATGGTTGGGATAAAAGGAATAAAACCAAAACCCTAAGGATTTCTCTCTAAATAAAAAACATTCAAAATAAATTGTGATGAGGCCACACCAATGAAAAGCCTTCAAAACCAAACACCAGGGTTGAGGATAACCCAAAAATAAAGATTTTGACATACGAGAAAAATATTTGAGAAGGAGAGTCTTTTAAAAGGTTTTGAACAGTCTCCTTCAAATCAAATAAAGAATTTGTTGAAAACCAATTAAATTTTTTTGGAGTGTCACAACACCTACCCCCTTAGGAAAAATCTCGTCCCTGAGATTTCAGATATTCCTTAAATAGGTGTGGGTGTTCTGTCCGAAGAAAATCTTCTCTTTCCCACGTTGCCTCATCTTCGGTGTGATTGCTCCACTGAACTCTGAAAAACTTGATTGTTTTCTAATGGGTCCTCCTTTCAGACTCCTCCAATATTTTTATTGGGCGTTCTCTATAGGTGAGGTCTGGTTGTACGTCGATGTCTTCATGGGATACATGCTTCTCTGGGTTGCTTACGCACTTCCTCAACTATGATATGTGGAACACGTCGTGGACGTCTGACAATTCCTCGATTATGTCTAGCTGGTAGGCTACCGTGCCTCTTCGTGCAACTACACAGAATGGTCCGATGAATCTTGGTGCCAACTTTCCTGTAGCCTTGAATCGTTGCAGGCCCCTCATAGGAGATACTCGCAGGTACACATACTCACCGGGTTCAAAACTAACTCCACGATGTTTTTGATCGTAATAACTCTTCTGTCGACTTTGAGCTGTCCTGAGTCGGTCCCTGATTAGCTTAACCTTTTCCTCGGCTTCTTTGAGCATATCTGGGCCGAAGATACGGCTGTCTCCGGTCTTTGACCAATTTAGCGGGGTACAACATCTCCGCCCGTACAAGGCTTCAAAGGGTGCCATTTGTAGGCTGGCTTGGTAACTATTGTTGTATGCAAACTCTACATACGGCAAGCTTTCTTCCCAACTGGTTCCATAGGTGAGGACACATGCTCTCAGCATGTCTTCTAGAATTTGGTTTACCCGTTCAGTTTGTCCATCTATCTGGGGGTGGTATGCTGTACTGAATGCTAGTTGAGTTCCCAGTGCCTGTTGTAGGTGATCCCAAAATCTAGAGACGAACTGTGTGCCTCTGTCGGATATTATGGTCTTTGGGACTCCATGTAAACAGACGATACGAGAGAGATAAAGCCTGGCAAGCTTTTGAGTGGTGTGGGTTGTCTTCACCGGGATGAAATGTTCCACCTTAGTCAGTCTATCTGTGATGACCCATATGGCATCATTTCCATGTCGTGAACGAGGTAGTCCAACAATAAAATCCATTCCAATCTCGTCCCATTTCCACTCGGGTATCTTGTTTGGCTGTAATAGTCCGTCTGGTTTCTGGTGCTCGGCCTTGATGCGTTGACATGAATCACAACATGCAATGAATGTGGCTATGGCCCTTTTCATACCATGCCACCAAATTTTTTCCTAAAGGTCTTTGTACATTTTTGTTCCTCCAGGATGGATCGAATATGGGGCGGTGTGGCCTTCAGCTATAATTTGCTATTTGAGGTCCCTGATATTTGGTACACAAAGGCTATCTCTGTACCACAATATTCCCTGCTCGTCTATGACGAACTCTGAGGCCTTGCCCAAACTCACTTTTCTTTTTATGCCTTCAATGCTAGGGTGTCCACGCTGAGCCTCCTTAAATCTTTTCTATCAGGGTAGGTTGTATCTCCAAATTCGACACACTGCCTTCGGTGACCATTATTAAATTGAGTTTGGCAAACTCCTGCTGAAATTTTGGTCTCAAATTTGGTAGGCTGTCGTTGCTCGGACTGGGGTTTCGACTAAGGGCGTCTGCCACTACATTTGCTTTTCCTGGATGGTAGTGTATGCCAACATCACAATCCTTCACTAATTCCAACCAGCGTTGTTGCCGCAAATTGAGTTCTGGTTGTGTGAAAATATACCTGAGGCTTTTATGGTCTGTATATATTTCACAGCGGTTTCCAAGCAAAAAGTGTCTCCATTCCTTAAGTGCATGGATGACTGCTGCCAATTCCAGGTCATGAGTAGGATAATTTTCTTCATGTTTCCATAGTTGCCTGGAAGCGTAGGCGACTACCTTGCCTTCTTGCATCAATACGCATTCGAGGCCCTTTCGGGATGCGTCACAATATACTTCAAAGATTTTGTGTATGTCGGGCACAACCAATACTGGTGCTGTTGTCAGTTTCCTTTTGAGTTCTTGGAAAGTTTCCTCGCAGGCTTCGGTCCATACAAACTTTTTATCCTTCTTGAGTAACTGGGTCATTGGTTTTGCTATAGTGGAGAATCCTTCAATAAATCTTCGATAATATCCTGCCATTCCCAGGAAACTTCGTACATTCGTTACGCTGGCTGGTGGTTTCCAGCTAAGTATGGCCTTGACCTTTTCCGGGTCTACGGCAACACCTTCTTGGGTTAGCACGTGGCCTAGAAAACCGACTTGTCTTAACCAAAATTCACATTTGCTGAATTTGGCGTACAATTGCTGTTTCCTTAGTTCTCCCAGTACAACCCTGAGATGTTCCGCGTGCTCTTCTGGTGTCTTGGAGTATACCAGAATATCATCAATGAATACCACAACAAATTTGTCCATAAATTTCATAAATACTTTGTTCATGTGGTGGACAAAATAGGCAGGGGCGTTCGTCAGTCCAAACGGCATTACTGTAAACTCGTATAAGCCGTATCTTGAGGTAAATGCTGTCTTTGGAATATCCTCTGTCCGTACTTTTAATTGATGATATCCCGACCTCAAATCAATTTTCGAGAACACTTTGGCTTGTGCGAGCTGGTCAAATAAGTCATTTATCCTTGGCATAGGATACTTGTTTTTGATGGTGACCATGTTGAGCGCTTGATAGTCTATGCACAATCTTAGTGTCCCATCCTTTTTCTTGGCAAATAATACTGGTGAACCCCAAGATGAGGAGCTGGCTTGAATAAATCCTTTGTCCAGTAATTCCTTTATTTGCTTCTTTAATTCTACTAACTCGGAGGGTGCCATTCTATATGGCTTCTTGTATATGGGGGTGGTTCCAGGTGCTAGTTCAATGCTGAATTCTATTTCCCGGTCTGGTGGCATGCCTGGTAGTTCTTCGGGAAATACGTTTGGAAACTCACATACCACTGGGACTTTGTTTAACTCTGAAACGTCCACCTTGTTCAACCTTGGCCGCCGTGGTATTTGTCTTTCTTGAGCTGAAACCTTTATTGTCTTCCCGTGGTGGTGAGTAAGAATTACTATCCGGTTGAAGCAGTCAATAAATCCTTTGTTGGTGGTTAACCAGTCCATTCCGAGGATAACATCTAGTCCCTTATTTTCCAATACAATGAGGTTCGCATGAAACTTAATCCCTCAAATTCAATAACCACACCTTGGCAGTAACTCTGAGTGACTTGCTTAATCCCGGGGGACTTGATGATCATGGATTTTTCCAAGGGAAGCATTAAAAAATCGTTTTGCAAAGCAAAACTCTTTGAAATGAACGAGTGAGAAGCTCCAGAATCAAACAAAACCGTGGCAGTTATTGTGTTGACAGGGAACGTACCGAGTACGATATCCGGGGCATTCTGTGCCTCCTCCTTGGTCACGTGGTTCAGGTGACCCTTCTTGTGGTTGTTATTGGGGTTGAAATTGTTTCGCTTGGGCGCTGAATTATTGCCACCGTTGTTCGGCTTTGGGGCCGAGTTCCTTGGCTTGGGACACTGCTTGGCATAGTGTCCCTCTTCTCCACAAGCGTAACAGCTAACGCCCGGGTGATATGTGAACTCCTTGTCTCTTGCATGGAAATTCTTGATTGGCCGTGAGACATTGGTCGTGGGTTTGAGTGCTCCACCTTTCTGAAAATCAGCCTTGCTTCGCTGGTTGCGAGCAAGTGTAGTCTGGTCCCTCTTGCACTTGCGAAAATCCTCCAAGCTGCGTCGCTCATTTTCCAAGGCAATAGCCTTATCCACCAGTGTTTTGAAATCTGGAAAGGTGTGTACAACCAGCTGGCATTTAAGCGTTGGTGCCAGACCGTCCAAGAATTTTTCCATCTTCTTGTTTTCAGTCATACGTTCCTCGTTGGCGTAGCGGGACAATAGTGTAAACTGACTGTTGTATTCAGTCACCGTCATGGTCCTCTGCTTGAGGTCATCAAACTCCCTCTTCTTGAGCTTCATAATACTTCTGGGGATGTGTGCCCCATGAAAACCTTCTTTGAATTCCTCCTAGGTTATCTCATTTTCATTGGGGCGCATGTGTAGGAAATTCTCCCACCATGATGCAGCCACTCCAGTGAGATAGTGCGGTGCATACAGTACCTTCTCACGGTCTAAACATTGTGCAATAATTAACTTTCTTTCCATGTCTCGAAGCCAGTCATCGGCCTCAAGTGGCTTGTCAGTGTGAGAAAATGTTGGGGGACGCGTCTTTTGTAGCTCAGACAATTTGGATCGCTGTTGATACGGACCATGGTGATTTCCCATGTTGATGACTTGGTTCATCATTTCCTGATGTTGTTGCTGACTCTGTTCATAAAGGCGACAGACTTGAGAAAATGCGGCATCACTGCCCTGTTGACTTGACTGCCCCTACGTGAAATTGTTGCTAGTTTGGGTGCCATAATTCTCTTCTGGCGGATTAGGCATGGAGCGAGTCCAAGGGCGAGACATTTTCCACTCTGGGGATATATTTTGCAAAACTCATAAGAAAGGGGAAAAAAGGGTCGTGAAAATAAATAAAATCATAAAGGCGGATTTTTTTAATGCTCCAAGATTTTTCAAGAGAATAATTGATTGTGCAGGGAGAAAGACCGCTCAGTACATATCTTACACGCAAGCAGTAATTATACAATACATTACTCAGGATGTGCATACACATTCCTGACATGTTATTTAGGCTAGTGCACTTCTCCCAGTTCCTACATGATGCGCATACAAACTACTTCTCACAACCTATATACATATAAACATATCACACAAGCTGGTACGTCGCGTGACAGCTAAGCGCACTCAGTCGGAGATGTTAAGGATCTCCCTTGGCATGCCGAGGGTGAGGCCCAGTGAGGCTGGGACTCAACCTCCTCCTCACTAATAGGCTCCAGACGAGAAGTGTTGCGCTGAGTAGTTGGAGCGGACGCCATAGGAGGAGCAACACGGACTGGAGTGGGCGCAAAAGGTGGTGCAGCACGGACTCGAGTGGGCGCCATAGGTGGTGCAGCACGGACTGGAGTGGGCGCCATAGGTGGTGCAGCACGGACTGGAGTGGGTACAATGACCTGGTCAAACTCCTCAGTGGTAGGCAGGCGACGAGCGGTGGCGAGGATGGTAGGTGAATAAGATGCTGAGGACAAGACGAAAGTCAGTGGTGGTGATGTGTGGAGGAGCTCCCTCCTGTTGGCGGAACAGCCATGCACTGAGTCCATACGAGCAGCGACAAGGTCGTCCACAAGGTTATCAAAGGCTGCCTCAAGAGCCTGGAGATACTCAACAAGCATCTCAATAGCCTCATCTCGCTCTCCCCTAGGTAAAGCGAATGCTCAGGTGTAAGGCACGTGGCATGGGAGGTAACGATAGCGACAAGTCTTCATTGAAGGAAGAACATCTCAGAGACGAGCTATCGCCTCCCGGGCGGCCATCTGCATGGCATGCCTCTCCGTAGGCATGGATCTACCCACAAATCAGAGGTGACGTGACTCTGCACGCCCTCCCTTGAACTGCACCGCAGCCTAGTGCATGGACAGACTGTCGCTGATCTTCTGCTGGTAGAGTGTGAACACTGGGCAGACTGATGGCCCAATCGCGATCTTGATGATGTAGGAGAGGAGCTTGATAACCCCTCTGGCACATTGGCGAACACCTGAGACTCATAGTCGCTGCTAGCCCTCTACAAAAGTAGACAAAAATTCCGAATAGTCAGATCATAAATTTATGATGACTAACATAAAATTGCTACATTTTGCAAAAATGCTAAAATCGCACTAAGACGCTAATAACCGATTAGCGATCGCACCTAGTGGCTTCCTACAGTCAGCCTGGCTCTGATACCAAGTTTGTCACGACCGGTTTTTCAATAAAATGCTTATTGAGAAACCGACCATTTTATTTCCAGTATGAGGAAAAATCCTCCTTACTGGTAGACAAAATCTTGATACAGAAGTCTAGTGGGACTAAAATATATTACAAGGTTGAGCTGAGGTGCTCAACAATTTATTACAAGCATGCCAATAATTATACATAAGGGCGGATATGACACAATGGTGTGGTGGCATACTACTGACTCGCAATAAAAGTGGTGGTGGATAAGTCACAGTGGAGTGGATGACATGACTCCTAATCTTTCAGCTCATCGAGCGTCGAAGTGAGGCTCGATGAATTTATTTGGGTAACGGAAGCGTATATGATACAAGTGACCAAATTTCCAGGATTCGCATGGGACTGGCTGGGACTCCTCTAGGCGTCGGACTCGCTATCGAACTCTTCATCCATGAGATCGCCTTCGTTAACATCTGGCCAAATCAACAAGCCAGATGAGTACTTTGAATGTACTCGCAGGACAGTCCGGACATAAGATATAACAAATGCAAACATGATGCGTCATGAGCAATTAGCAATGCACACTCAAATAATGAACTTGCACGGTATGCAGAATAAAAAGGAAGTCAGGCGGTAATCCTCCCGAAATCCCAACCAAATAACTGAAAACCGTTCGGGTGTCTGAAGCGACGCCTCGAAAGGTGGAATAAATAAATTATAATGCCGCAATCGGGCGTCTGGGCAACGCCACAAAAAGGGCTTATATTGAAAGGTAAATGACAGTGCATGCCACAGTCGGACGTCTATGCGACATCTCGGAAAGGGCTTATAATGAAAGTAAATAACAGCGACGCCACAGTCGGACGTCTGAGTGACATCTCGAAAAGGGCTTATAATAAATAACAGAGATGCCACAGTCAGACGTCTGAGTGACATCTCGTAAAGGGCTTATACTGAAAATAAATAACAAGAGTGCCACAGCCGAACGTCTGAGCGACATCACAGAAAGGGCTTATATTGAAAGTAAGTAGCTAGCGTGCCACAGTCGAACGTCTGAGTGACATCACAGAAAGGGCTTATATTGAAAGTAAATAGCAAGCATGTCACAGTCGGACGTCTGAGCGACATCACAGAAAGGGCTTATATTTCATCATTTGTATTCAATAAATTCATGAAGATATATCACTCACAGGAAATACTCAGCACATGATAATAAATGGGTTAGTCCAACCACAAGAATAAACCATTAACCGGACGAAACACTCATGTTTGTTCACCGGCGTTTTGTCACTGAGATTGATACTGACAAGGATATGTTGAACACAATCGTTGATCAAGATATGATTTCTTGGATGATTTTGACTCTGCAGAGTTTGTACTATTTAACCACAGCCAACGGATTTCGGTAGTCTCGAAGGACAAGTTCCGTTTACGGTATTTCAGCAGAAACACATCTAACCAGTACACACCCATTTCCACCTCACTATGCCAGGAATCACCCTAGGCAACGTTCAAGAAAAACTTTGAGACGGGGAGGCTACAACCTCGAATAGCATGGGATCAAATTTATATATGCGTGCTCTAAGGGGTGCCCCCCACTCGGTCCCAACCGAAAACACCCATGCCCCCTGACCGGATGCTTGGCTTTAATCCAGGGCCATGGAACCCTCATCACGGCCTCTCTATCTGGTGTGTACGAGGAAAGTGGTTTGCAACTTACTAAACCATAATCTTTGCAGAAAACATGTATGGATGATAATGTGACTTGATCCACGTCAACACTGGAGTTAAATGGTTTGGCATAAGACTGGCATGCTACAACACTGCCATCTTACCACCTCTCATGTCACCACATGATCATGTAGACTCACATCAAAATGTATATGGAGTTTCGAAGCTCACTTGCATCAACTTTGCATGCTATACAACACTTACTGCTATATATATGAACATGCCATAAAATAGCTACTCAAAGAAAACATGCAAAACACTCATCATATCAAAGGTTCAAACATGCTTGCCTGGTTCGGAGTAGTCGGAGTCTAGCTCGGTGAAGTTCACGGTTCCGTCACCTCCTTCGGTATCTACGGTATAAAGAAAAATACGTTCTAACGTAAATACCATGTGTGCACAAAAATTGCTCCAAATATTTCTCAAATAAATACGATAAAACACTAGACAGAAAAATAAAGATGACAGAAAAAGAATCAATCAAAAATCATTTTTTGTTCGAAAGTTATAAGGGTTTTAGTCCAGGGACCTTTCTGTAATGAAACAGAAAGTTTCCAGGGTTCATTTTATAAAAACATCAAACGTTCAGTTTAATAATACGCCAGTCCAGAGAGGAGACGTACTTTGCCAGAAGGCGTTTTCAGAAAACGTTTCGTTTAAAAGAAAAGAGAGGCTGACGGGGGGGTTCCACCCATCAGGTTTGAAAGTTTGAAAGAGAAAAGACAGGGCGCGCCGACGCCCGAGGGCTGCGGTGGTCGCCGGTGGCGATCCACGTCGAGGCAGGGGGATCCAGAGGTACCTACGGGTTCAAGGTGTTCTTCCGCACCGGTGGGTGGTGGGGTTGAGCGTCGGCGAGCACCACGTCGACGGCGGCCCTAACTCTGGCGGACGGTGGTTCGGGCGAGGTTGATTCTCTTCCAACAGAGCTGCAAGCTTCAAATTGGGGCGTGGGTTAGGAGTGTGGGTGCACTAGGAGGTTGCTGACCAGGTATGGGAGGCGGGGATGGCCTCACCTGAGCGGATCGAGCCGGAGCCCGAGGCGGATCGGGGCGGCCGGAGTCGAGGAAGGAGGCCTCCTCGAGGTCCTCGCAGTGGCTAGGCAGGGCTCTGGTGGTGTGGAGGTGTGGCGCTGGGTCGAGGGGGAGCCTGGGGGCTCCTTTTATAGCTGATCCGAGGCGGTGGCCGTGAACGGGATAACTCCGGTGGTGGGTACGACGGGGCGATGGCCGAACGGGGTTTTCAGGCGGTCAGGCATCAATGTGCGGGTCTACTAGTGCCATCCAGCAGCTGAACTTGGCAAAACTTGGGCGTTACTCCAATCCTTCGACGGAATGGCCCACATGGCTCATCGGCGGCAGGGAGCACGCCCTGTGCTCGCCAGGCCACGGCGACGGTGCCGCAGCATGCTCAGAGGAGGGGGTGGCCACGCGGAGGCCTCAGGTGGCTTGGGCCGTGCTGGACGGCGCCGAAAGCTAGCGCTGACCCCTGCTGGCCGCCACGGGTGGCTCTGCCACCGCAGAAGCTGCCGACGTTGGCGAGACACGTCGCCACCGACGCCCACGCCCGGCCAAGCGAGTGTGTGGCGCATGGATAAGGAAGGGGTGCAGTGTGCAAGGTGCCAAGCGCGTGCACTGGTGAGATTGACGACGATCTCTGAAGAAAACGACACCGATGTTCTGAAACTAGACACTGACTCTAATTTTTTTCTTCTAAATTTGCATAGCAACAGTGCCCGCCAGGTGTTTGATGAAATGATTTTGGCATGTGGGTAATTTTCCTTGAGCTGATCTTTGGTGGGGTGGCCTCTCAATGCACCCAGGGGCTGCCTGATTTTTGGTAGAATTTTTGGAGAAGAGAAAAATGAATTTCGCCAAAAATGATGAATCTAGTCCAGAATTGCAGTGGGCAAATTTTGAAATATTTGAACTGTGGAAGAGTGGATCTTGATGGATCTAGGTTGGGGGTGCTAAGGACTAGTCAGGGGAGTTGGTTTGAGGTCAAAACTCACAAGAAAATTGGTACTCCCTTTGTAAACCACCTAGGTTCAAAAATAAGGACAGAAATGGTTTTAGGGTTAAAAATAAATGGAATAAAAATCAAAAATAGGTTGAACTTGCTGGGATTGGCTACTTGACTTGAACCAAAGTCGGGGGGAGGTGTTTTGGAAGAAAAATATTTTTTTAACATGGGGCATGGTGAAAGAGGATGGTTGGGATAAAAGGAATAAAACCAAAACTCTAAGGATTTCTCTCTAAATAAAAAACTTTCAAAATAAATTGTGATGAGGCCACACCAATGAAAAGCCTTCAAAACCAAACACTAGGGTTGAGGATAACCCAAAAATAAAGATTTTGACAGACGAGAAAAATATTTGAGAACGAGAGTCTTTTAAAAGGTTTTGAACAGTCTCCATCTAATCAAATAAAGAATTTGTTGAAAACCAATTAAAAAAAATTGGAGTGTCACAAAAAGCCTAAGCTTGGGGATGCCCCAAGGCATCCCCTCTTTCGTCTTCGTTTATCGGTAACTTTACTTGGAGCTCTATTTTTATTCGCCACATGATATGTGTTTTACTTGGAGCGTCTTGTATTATATTAGTATTTGCTTTTTAGTTGTCCACAATCATCCTTGCTGTACACACCTTTTGGGAGAAGCCCACTTGATTGGAATTTATTGGAAACTCTATGTGCTTCACTTATATCTTTTGAGCTAGATAGTTTTTGCTCTAGTGCTTCACTTATATATTTTAGAGCACGGCGGTGGCTTAATTTTGTAGAAATTGCTAGTCTCTCATGATTAACTTATATTATTTTGAGTGTCTCTTAGAACAGCATGGTATTTTCTATGGTTATAAAATTGGTCCTAGAATGGTGGGCATCCAAGTTGGGTATAATAAAAACTATCATAGGAAGTGAATTGGATGTTATGATCAATTTGATACTTGATAATTGTTTTGAGATATGGAGCTAGCGATATTGAAGTCATGCTAGTTGGGTGATTATGAATTTAAAGAATGCTTGTGTTGAAGTTAGCAAGTCCTGTAGCATGCACGTATGGTTAAAGTTGTGTAACAAATTTGAAACATGAGGTGTTCTTAGATTGTGCATCCTTATGAGTGGCGGTCGGGGACGAGCGATGGTCTTTTCCTACCAATCTATCCCTCTAGGAGCATGCGCGTAGTGCTTGGTTTTTGATGACTTGTAGCTTTTTGCAATAAGTATATGAGTTCTTTTGGCTAATGTAGAGTCCATGGATTATACGCACTTTTACCTTTCCATCATTGCTAGCCTCTTCGGTACCGTGCATTGCCCTTTCTCACCTTGAGAGTTGGTGCAAACTTTGTCGGTGCATCCAAACCCCGTGATATGATACGCTCTATCACACATAAACCTCCTTATATCTTCCTCAAGACAGCCACCATACCTACCTATTATGGCATTTCCATAGCCATTCCGAGATATATTGCCATGCAACTTTCCACCGTTCCATTTATCATCATGACATGCATTACTATTGTCATATTGCCATTGCATGATCATGTAGTTGACATCATATTTGTGGCAAGTCCACTTTGCATAATTTTTCATACATGTCACTCTTGATTCATTGCCCATCCCGGTACACCGTCAAAGGCATTCATATAGAGTCATATCTTGTTCTAGTTTTGAGTTGTAATTCATGAGTTAATCAATAAAAGTGTGATGATCATCATTATTAGAGCATTGTCCCCAAAAAGAAAAAAAAAGGCCAAAGAAAAAAAAAAGAAGAAAGGCCAAAAGAAAAAAAGGCCCAAAAAATAAAAATAAATAAAAAGGGGGCAATCTTACTATCTCTTTTTCCACACTTGTGCTTCAAAGTAGCGCCATGTTCTTCATATAGAGAGTCTCATATGTTGTCACTTTCATATACTAGTGGGAATTTTTCATTGTAGAACTTGGCTTGTATATTCCTACGATGGGATTCCTCAAAATGCCCTAGGTCTTCGTGAGCAAGCAAGTTGAATGCATACCCACTAGTTTTCTTTTATTGAGCTTTCATACATTTATAGCTGTAGTGCATCCGTTGCATGGCAATCCCTACTCCTCATGTTGACATCAATTGATGGGCATCTCCATAGACCGTTGATTATCCTTGTCAATGTGAGACTTCCTCTTTTTTTGTCTTCTCCACACAATCCCCATCATCATATTCTATTCCACCCATAGTGCTATATCCATGGCTCACGCCCATGTATTGCGTGAAAGTTGAAAAAGTTTGAGATTATTTAAGTACGAAACAATTGTTTGGCTTGTCATCGGGGGTGTATAATTTGGGAGCATTTTTGTGTGACGAAAATGAAGCATAGCCTAACTATATGATTTTTGTAGGGATGAACTTTCTTTAGCCATGTTATTTTGAGAAGACATGATTGCTTTGATTAGTATGCTTGAAATATTACTATTTCTTATGTCAATATGAACTTTTATTTTGAATCATTTGGATCTGAACATTCATGCTACAATAAAGAAAATTACATTGAGAATTATGCTAGGTAGCATTCCACATCAAAATTTCTGTTGTTATCATTTACCTACTCGAGGACGAGCAGGAATTAAGCTTGGGGATGCTTGATACGTCTCCAACGTATCTATAATTTTTGATTGTTCCATGCTATTATATTACCCGTTTTGGATGTTTATGGGCTTCACTTTACACATTTATATCATTGTTGGGACTAACCTACTAACCGGAGGCCCATCCCATATTGCTGTTTTTTTGCCTATTTCAGTATTTCGAAGAAAAGGAATATCAAACGAAGTCCAAACGGAATGAAACCTTCAGGAGCGTGATTTTTTGAACGAATGTGATCCAGAGGACTTGGAGTGCAAGTCAAGAAGCAGTCGAGGCGGCCACGAGGGTGGAGGGCGCGCCCACCCCTACAGGCGTGCCCCCCTATCTCGTGGGCCCCTCAGGCAGCCACCGACCTACTTCTTCCTCCTATATATACCCACGTACCCTGAGAACATCAAGGGAGCCAATGAAAAGCTAATTCCACCACCGTAACCTTCTGTATCCGCGAGATCCCATCTTGGAGCCTTCGCCGGCGCTTCGCCGGAGGGGGAATCGACCATGGAGGGCTTCTACATCAACACCATAGCCCCTCCGATGAGTTGTTAGTAGTTTACCATAGACCTTCGGGTCCATAGTTATTAGCTAGGTGGCTTCTTCTCTCTTTTTGGATCACAATACCATGTTCTCCTTGATCTTCTTGGAGATCTATTCGATGTAACTCTTTTTGCGGTGTGTTTGTCGAGATCCGATGAATTGTGGGGCATGATCAAGTTTATCTATGAGAAATATTTGAATCTCCTCTGAATTCTTTTATGTGTGATTAATTTATCTTTGCAAGTCTCTTCGAATTATCTGTTTGGTTTGGCCTACTAGATTGATCTTTCTTGCAATGGGAGAAGTGCTTAGCTTTGGGTTCAATCTTGCGGTGTCCTTTCCCAGTGACAGTAGGGGCAGCAAGTCACGTATTGTATTGTTGCCATCGAGGATAAAAATATGGGGTTTATATCATATTGCATGAGTTTATCCCTCTACATCATGTCATCTTTCTTAATGCGTTATTCTGTTCTTATGAACTTAATACTCTAGATGCATGCTGGATAGCGGTCGATGTGTGGAGTAATAGTAGTAGATGCAGGCAGGAGTCGGTCTACTTGTCACGGACGTGATGCCTATATACATGATCATGCCTAGATAATCTCATATTTATTCGCTTTTCTATCAATTGCTCGACAGTAATTTGTTCACCCACCGTAATACTTATGCTATCTTGAGAGAATCCACTAGTGAAACCTATCGCCCCCGGGTCTATCTTTTATCATATAAGCTTTCAATCTACTTTTATTTGCATCTTTGCTTTTCCAATCTATATTATAAAATACCAAAAATATATTTATCTTATCATATTATCTCTATCAGATCTCACTTTCGCAAGTGGCCGTGAAGGGATTGACAAGCCCTTTATTGTGTTGGTTGCGAGTTCTTTGTTTGTTTGTGTAGGTGCGTGGGACTTTTGAGGAGCCTCCTACTGGATTGATACCTTGGTTCTCAAAAACTGAGGGAAGTACTTACGCTGCTATTGCTGCATCACCCTTTCTTCTTCAAGGAAAACCAATGCAAGCTCAAGACGTAGCAACCTCCTGGAATATTTGGAAGCAACGCAACAGAGAGGTTTTTGATGCGGAGACAGCCACACATGATGAGTGGCTAAGGAAACTCAAGGAAGATTTTATGATCTTAGGTTACAGGATCAACCCTCAAAAATTAACCTTTTTAGAAGGTCTTAGCAGTTCTTTGTCTATATAATCTCCTGCTTTACATAGGCTAGTTGAGTGCTTACTATTTCCTTGTAAAGCCATGTAAAATTCACTTCTCTAATGTTAACCATAGGTTTTTTTGACCTAAAACTGTAGGGCTTTGGCCCCACAGCATTTTTATTACTCCCAAACAAAAATACATATGTGCAGTAATTACAAGGTCAGGGAGACCCTAAAAGAAAAAAGGCAAGTTTAAAAAGTTAACCTCAAGGAGGCAAAAAAGAGATCCATCTAGCTTGGTAAGCAATGGCAAGCTAGAAAAACAACTTCAGAGAAGAAAGGCCTTGCAAAATCCCTTCTAGCTTGGTAAGCAATGGCAGCCATTTCATCTCCAGCAGGCCAGCTGATTTGAAGGTAGTTCCAGACCCTGCAACTAAAGTTACACTGGAAGAAAAGATGATCCCTGTCCTCCTTGGTGTGCGTGGGACACAACACACACAAATTTGAGTCAGAGACATTCCAGTTCCTTCTCTCCAGCATATCTTGTGTGTTCAACCAATCCATGATCAACATCCAAGCAAAGAACTTGATCATCAAGGTGCAACAACTAGCCCAAATCTAGGACAATATTGGGTTTGACACAATGTGCTTATGCAAGAAGGTATAATATTTCTTGGTAGAGTAATCCTTTCCATCCTCTTTCCAAACCCAAACAACATTCAACTGGTGATTAACATTTGAATTTCCAAGCAAGGATTGCAATGACTGCAACTCACCAAAAGCTCTCTCAGAGAGTGGTAAATGAAATAAAGGAGTTAGCTCAGACATGTCAAAAACCTCAGCAGCAGAAATAATAGGGTCAGTGACAAAGGAGAATAGTTTTGCAAATCTTTGATCAAGTGGTACACTGGAATCTCCCAAAGACCAAGAATCAGACCAAAATAGAACTGTGTCACCCCTATGAACATGCACAGCACAGACCATCCTGAATTTATCCATTAACTTGCAAATATCCCTCCACCAGAAGGAACCACAAATGGTTGTAGCATGGAGGACTCTACCATGATAGTAAGTATTCCAAATAAAATCCACCCAGGGAACATCAACTTTATTGTAGAACTTACTGACATGTTTGATAAGAAGGGCTTCATTCTGCAGCCCCAAATTCAAAATACCCAACCCACCTTTATTTTTTGGTCTGCAGACCAAGCTCCAAGCAGCCAAAGACTGACCAGACTCCTGTCCATACTTTCTCCAAAGACACTGCCTCTGAATTCTCTCCAGTTGCTTTAAAATACCAGGAGGCAGGTCCAAACTGCAGAGGAAAAAAATAGGAACAGAAGAGAGAGCAGAGATCAAATACTGTAGCCTTCCTCCATGAGCAAGGAAGGAGGAGCTTACAGAAAGTTTCCTCTCCATACCATCCACCAAATGCATTAAGTCCAGAATCTTGGGTTTATTGATTCCCACAGGTAGCCCAAGATAGGTAAAAGGCAGAGAGCCAACCACACAACCAAAGACTGAAGCCAGCCTAGCTATCTCCACTGAATCAACATTAATAGGAAGCATAGAAGACTTATGATAGTTGACATGCAACCCAGTGGACTTGGAGAACAGAAGTAACATCTTCTTCAGAGCAACCAATTGAGGTTCCTTAGCAGGAAAAATAATTAGGGTGTCATCAGCATACTGAATAATGGGGTAGTCCTTGTCATGACAGGGAATTGGAAGCTCCAAAAGTCCCTTCTGAAACATATCATTAACAACTGATTGCAACAAATCAGCAGCAATTGCAGACAGGAGTGGAGAGAGAGGGTCACCCTGCCTAACACCTTTCTTGCAAGTAAATTGCTTACCAGGTACTCCATTAAACAAAACAGAAGAAGTACCAGAAGCAAGGAATTGCTTAACCCAGGAAATCCATTTGTCATTGAAACCTTTGTGTCTCAAAATCTGAAATATAGCCTCATGCTCAATTGAATCAAAAGCTTTCTCAAAGTCTAGCTTAAGGATAACAATAGGCCTTTTAGACTGGTGGCATTGATGCAAGTATTCAAGTGTCCAAGCCACACAGTCCTGGATTGTTCTTGACTTGATAAAACCATATTGGTTTTTGTGCAAACATCTCATGATATCCAACTGAAGCCTGTTTGTGGCCATTTTTGAAAGAAACTTAACCCCCCATACCAGTAAGAGAGATAGGTCTAAAGGCATTGACAGATTCAGGAGACCACTTCTTTGGTACCAGAGTGATGTATGAATAGTTGATATTCTCAAGATTAGCAGTCCCTTCATGAAAAGCAGCAGCCAAAGCATAGAAATCCTTGCTGATTATATGCCAACACTTTTTGAAAAACAAGCCATTAAATCCATCAGTGCCAGGTGACTTATCAATAGGCATGTTCTTAACAGTGTTATCCATCTCCTCCTTGGAGAACACCTTAGTCAAGGAGTCCAAACCCTCCACCCTATCCAAAATAGAGGAGAGATCAAAACACATTTCAATCCCATGACTAGTGCCCATTCTGTTCTTGAAATTAAGCCATAGAGCAGCAGCCATTTGCTCATGGTCGGACACCACAGAGCCATCCTCCAGCCTCAAGGAAGAAATGGAGTTATGCCTATATCTTTCAGAAGCCATGGCATGGAAAAATTTAGTGTTCTCCTCCCCCACTTTAATGGATCTAATAGTACACCTTTTCCTCCAATATAGATACTGTAGGTGTAGGAGATGCTCCAGATGCAACTTAACAAGATTTCTGAAGTTGAATTCATGCCTGAATAGGGGCCTCAACTCCTCCAAACAATCCAAAATGAGAACCACTCTGTTGCATTTAGCAATTAAGACCTTCATTTTGGAGACATTCATATGCCAACTCTTGAGATTTCTCCTCAAGGATTTGAACTTAGCAGCAATAACTGCAGTAATGTGTGCTTTGTTTATAGTAGAAGACCAAGAGGCAGACACACAATCAAGAAAACCCTGCAACTCCACCCAATAGTTCTCAAAACGAAAGATATTGCATTTGGGAATAGAGGTGTTGATTGCCACCACACAAGGCACATGATCTGAAGCGGTCCTTGCAAGTGGCAACACCTGAGTGGAAGGGTAACAGGAGATCCAATTCGCAGAGGTAAAAAACCAGTCTAGCTGCTCAAGAAGAGGATTATCTTGCATATTTGACCAAGTGAAAGATCTTCCCTTAATAGGTAATTCAAGCAGACCAAGATGCCCAATAATCTCATTAAAGATAAAAATATCATTAACATCACCCCCAGGTAGATTTCTGTTCTCAGTTGATCTAATAAAATTAAAATCCCCCAGTACCAGCCAATTAGCAGAGTCAGGTATGGAAAGATGGTAGAGCCAGTCCACAAAGTCATCTCTAGCTTGGCCTCTGCATGGCCCATAGACATTGACCAACGTCCAAATTTCATTATTATGTTTGGAAGTGAATTGGACAACAATACCAAAATGCTTCACCTCCAGTAACCGACCAGAGAGAACAGAGGAGTTCCACAGCACAACAATGCCACCCGAGGCCCCAACCGAAGGACTGAAAACGAACGAGTCAAAACGACTAGGGCAAATTTTTTGGACAATCATGGAATCAATACACTCCATTTTCGTCTCTTGTAGACATACCACAGACGCCATGCTTTCCTCCACCTTATTACGAACAGCATGTTGGCGATCATCAGAATTAAGACCTCTAACATTCCAACACATTACACGCCAACTTCTAGTAGATCGAGGATCCATAAAATACATTGTTTACAGATTTTAGGAGCATGCCCGCGTAGCAGGTAGCACAGACCACCATTCAAACTGGCTACATAGCAGAAAAAAGTACACATGCGTTGACAACGATCATCAACAACTCCCCAACAAAAGAGACTTAAAATAAACCTACGATAAATAGTCTGGTTATGGGTCGACCACACCCCGCAATCATAACCCAGACTAAACATCTGACGAATTGCCCTTAGCAGAGGATGGATCCGCCATCAGCACATCCGCAGTAAGCTTGTCAGCAGCATTACCCAGGTCAGCTCAAATTTGCTGAATATGAATAATTGGCGTTGGAGGAGGCACTGGAGTCGATCTTGGAACATGATCATCCTCCGCAAAGGGTTTTGGGCGAGGCTTCTTCTTCTTGGGCTCCGTCATTGGCAGGGCTTGCAGCACAGGCTTAAAACCATCCCTATTTACAGAGCTACGAGTGCAACAGCGCATGCCAGAGTCAACAATGGGAGCACGACCATGTTTGGTCACTCGCTTCGTCTTTGGGGCAGGAGCAGAGAAAGAAAATTGCTCTTCAGCAGCAGTAACAGGCTGCAGTCCAAAGCCCAGCTCCAACTCCTGAGAACTGTCAGCTAACAAAGCAGGCCCACTGGGGGGCGAAGCAACAGACAGTGGGACAACAAAGCCAGCAGAATCAATAGGAATTAATTCCGAAACCCAGCGAACCTTCTCAAACGCCAACAACCAAGATCTCTTGGAAAGAATCAGAGGCTGAAACGAAGCCTGAAAAACTTGCTTTGGAACATGCATAGTAGAGCAACGACCCAAAAGGGTATCAAAGGTCCTTTTCCATGCCACCTCCGACGGCAAAGGAGGGCCATACACCACATTCAGACGTCCAACAAAAAGATCTTGCTGGGGCACTATAGGCTGCTGATATGGCACTATGGCCCAAGCATCAGGGTCAGCAGGCAGAGCAGCATTCTGAATGTCATTACCCAATAAAGCTTCAGGGGGCTGTAAATCATTACCAGGATCAACCTCCAATCCTGGCACCAAATCCCCAGCATCCAACGGAGCAATCACCGGGTGCAACTGATCAGGCTCGGCAACCACAACAGGTGGGTGATCCTCAACTTCAACAGCATCCAAATGCACGATCACAGGCAGAGCAAGCGGAATAGAACTGTCAGACTGATTAACAGAGCCTGAAAAATCTTGCTGGTTTATGACAATGGACTCCTGATCAGGGACTTCTTCATTTACTGGATCATCTGCAGGAGCTTGTGCATCGTCATCCCAACCCCATCCTCCGCCCTGATTCACATCCACAGGGGGCAGCGGCGGCAGCACATCGTTCCACCCAAGCGCAGGGTAAGGCGGCAGAGCAAAGATATTGTCATCATTGATCAAGTGCCCGGGTAAGGGGTGAGGGTTTCCATCGATGGGCATGGGGTCTTCATCTTGCAGCATTTGCTCCGCAAAATTAGCACCAAGAATATAGCACGGTGCAGTCCAAGACACTTTTGCACCTCCCCAATCCGCATAGTCAGAGAACACCACATCCCTGGGAACTAGTATGTCCTCTAGAAAAGAAGCAAAAACTATCGATCTTACAAGATACAGATCATCACTAATCCAATGATGGAATTTTCCAAAAGTATTAATTGCAGCCCTTAAGTTCTCCTCATTACGCAGATCAAGAGGGACACCCAGAAACATTAGGCAGCCCTGACGACAACCTTGAACCCCACGAAAACCCTCACCATGGTCGTGTCTCATAAAACGGACAAAACGATCCAGACCAAGATCTTGAGGAGGCATCTGAACCAAAGCAAAACTCTCACCAGCATCTCTGACCTCAAATAAACCCACACCAGAAATCCAAGGCTGGGCAGAGCGAACATGAAAACCCATGTGGTTGACGAGCTCAACCACCTGCTCACGTACCTGCCCCATCTGATCCAGAGGCGGAGCCGGCATGACCTCCGCAATCAAAAAGCGTTCATGAGAATGAACCATGGTCGACGGCGGCGAGACGAAGGTCCGTGGAAGACGATGAACCCCTCCATCAATGATGTGATGCCCCGCCAGCACATAGCGCATCAGATCAATGGCAAAGTTGGCCATGGGTGGGGGGAAGAGGGAAGCGGCGGCGTTGGCGGTGGAGAGCCAGCCGGTGTGCGTGGAGCGCATGTCACCGGGGATAATAGTGATGTGATGGGGCAGGACAGCAAGGGTGGCGGTAGCGCGTGCTTCCCAATGCAGGAGGGAGAGACCGGCCTATCCGAGATATCGGGACGCTTCTATTTCCAACATAAACCTTTTTCTATCGCAATAAAATCGCAGTCCTTCCTAGAATGACCAAGATCCCCACAAGCCAAACATCCAACGGAGACCGAACAGCTGACAGACAGGTGGCCCCCCATAGAGCAGCGAGAACACGTAAGCACTTGGTCCACCATGTCATTGACCATGGTCTCAAAAGCATCATTGGCCTCTTGAGTGGATGGAATTTCCAGCGGAACAGGGCTAGCAGGCCCAACAGGGGAAAGATCAGCAATAGTGGGCTCTGCAACAACTGGGCTGACTACTGTAGTAGGAAAAATTAGGCCTGGGGAGGCATGTGGGCGATGGACCAGTGATTACAGAGTCCGAAGAGCCCAACATGGCATCGGAGCCCAACATGGCATCATTCAAAACAGTATCTAACCCGCCCGAAGATCTCGCCGTAGATGGAGCTTGTGGTTCCGAAAGAGACGATCGTATGGGAACGATCGTGCCAAAAGTGATCGACGGCGAGGCCACCGTCCACTGAAGCTCCACCGGCGGCGGGGGGTGAATTACCACACGTTCCTTCGTGGGTAAATCATAACCGGAGATATCAGGTAATTCAATGCAATTCTGAGTAGCAGGATAACGATAGCCCTTACATGCATCATATTTCTGAAATGTAGCGAAAGAAAGCCTTTTACGAGATGAATTACCAGATCTGATCGCAGACTTGACAGGAGGCTTATGCATTGCCATCATACCAAGAGTGGCACGCCACTTGGAGGGGCTGACAAGAATCCACTCCGCGTCGCACTCCTTTTTCCAGATCAAAAACTCACGCCACCAATTTGGCCCACCATTACCCCAAAGATGAAAATAACATTTGAATTGGTTGCACGCATAAGATAACAATTTAATAAATAAAAAAGCAACAGTAGGAGTCTCTCCTGCTGTTTTCATTGGTAAAAAAAGCACTAGAATTGTCGATAAAAGATAGGTTGATAGTGTCACATCCCTAGTCCTGGCATGCACTAGGCTAGCCCTTTATGTGTGCATCATGTTTAATTTTTCAAATAAACTTGAAATGGGGATTGTCCAAACCCTAGCATTAAAGGTATTCACTAGGTTCACCTAAAATATTTTCAGTAAGTCCAAATGGCTTTCAAAAATGTTCATCATTTCTGGATAATGCTAGAACCATAACTAGTGGTGTTGCACATTTTTCCATGACATATTTGGTCACTGAATTAAATCATACACTATTTGCAATTGGGCATTTAAATGATATATATTATTTTAATTTCTCAATTAATTCTGAACTTAAGTGTGGGCTATTAGGAATAATCCTAACAGAGCCCACAATTATTTGCAGGATTTTTGGAAACGTTTTAGTATTTTTAATAAAGCCCAACATTTACAGAAATATAGAAAAGCAAACTAAATGAAAAAAGAGAGAGAGAGAAAGGCCACAGGCCACTTACCTGGCTGGGCCGGCCCACCTGGCCCGTGCCAGTCATCACTTACCTCTGCCAGTAGGCAGAGGAGGGAGACAGCGCACGCGCGCCCGCGGCGCCACGCACCTCCCTGCTTACCTGCGTCACTGAGGCCACCACCACGCCTCGGGCCTTCTCTTTGGTGCCGCCCCGACCCCCGGGACGTTTCACTCTCTCCCCCCCTCTGCCCTCTCTCTTGCCCTCTCCTCGCCATGGCCGCAACCGCCAAGCGCTCGCCGCCATGAAACCGTGGCCACCGTCCACCCCTCGCCTTGCCGAAGCATCCAGAAGGACCGGTGTCGCCTCCTCCGTTGTCTACACCAGTCCGTTCGACCGCGGGAGCATCATAGCGACGTTTCTGCCTCGTCTTCAACACCGGGCACCCGAGCTCGCCTCTGGTCGATTCGGCGCCACCAGGACCTCCCCGGGCTCGCTGACCTCCTCTTCGGCATCACCGTGAGCCCCTGATCCCAACCCCTCTCTTCCCTCTATCGATTTCCTCCTCTATCCCCTTTGGACACCCCGACCGAAGCTCGCCGCCGTTGTGCTTCGTCGCTGCCGAGGCTAGAGCCCACCTTCGCCGTGTCTGAGAGCGTCATCGTGCTCATCACGTTTGCAGGAGCACCTAGCACCCCACCGCTCGACCTGCCGTGCACCAGAACGCCGGTTCCGAGCGCAACTGAACTCCGGCCGCCGTGCAAGTCGCTGCTGCCATCGACTTAGGCCACCGGAGCCGCTGCTGCGTGCACCACTCGACGCGGACGAGCCTCCCCATCGCGTAGATGCCCTTCGCCGGCCATTTGGTCGCTGGAGGAGGAATCCCGAGCCCCTCCGCCGTCTCCGGCCTTACCGGCGACGAGCCCCGGGTCAACTCCGGCGAGTTTGACCCCGGTTGACCCAGTTTGACTTCCCCAGAGCCACTGACATGCGGGCCCCGCCCGGCTAATTAAGTTAGGTTAGTATTAACTAAGCTAGGTTAGTTTAGTTAGACACTAACACTTGGGGCCCACCGGTCAGTTTAACCTGGGCCGCCCGTTGACCTGCTGACGTCACTAATACGTCATGCTGACGCAGTATTTGTTTTTGGGATTTTAATAAATCAGAAATGATTTATTATTTTCAGAAAATAGCCAAAACTTCGAAAATTCATATAAATTCAACCGTAACTCCAAATGAAATAATTTATATATGAAAAATGATCAGAAAAATCCAATTTATCCATCTGTACCGTTTTCATGCATGTTAGAGCAACTCATAGCTGCTGTTTAGCACAAATCATATAAATGGCATCTAAGAAATCACATATGGAGTTTGAATTTGAATCTTTGTTTCAAACCAACTTCATTTAATCTGGTTGCTAGTTGCATTAGCTCAAACCATAGCATATTGCCATGTCATACTCATGCATCATATTGTTGCATTGCATTGATTGTGTTCTTTCTCTGTTGCCGGTGTTTGTCCCCCCCAAGTAGACGTTGTTCGGACGATGAGTTCGATGACACCGATGAAGAACTATTACTATCTTGAGAAGTGCCAGGAAAGCAAAAACCCCTTGTTCATTCCGATACAATCCCACTCTCTTGCTCCTGCTCTCTTTTACTGCATTAGGACAACAACGACATTTTTGTTATTTGCTGCGGTAGCTGAACCCCTTATCCTCTGCATGACCTGTCATTGCCACAGTAAATAGATGAAACCCACTAGCATGAGTAGGAGTTGTTTGAGCCCTGATGTGCCTACTCATTCATGTTTGTTTGTCATGCCTGCTACTGCTTAGAGTTGAGTCAGGTCTGATTCATCGGGGATGAATTGGAGGTGTGTAAACATGTCCTACTGTGTGTGAACTAAGTGTGTGAACACGATTTGGTAAAGGTAGCGGTGAGAGGCCATGTAGGAGTACATGGTGGGTTGTCTCATTGCAGCCGTCCTCAGGAACTGAGTTCTGTGTTTGTGATCCATGAACAGTTACTACCACGCATTGGAATGCTTAAGTGCCCCTCTCGACTTATTAATCAACTTGATCTCTGTCCAGGAGTTGCAACTAGTTTCTGGTGTTTGTAGGTAGTGTTAGTAGTCTACCAAGTGGCACCCGACACAGGTGGGCTTGGGACAGACTAGGCACAGTGGCACGGTGTGCCAAGCGTAGATCCACCCGTCGAGCTGGGCTTGGGAACCCTGCACACATCATTTGGGGCCGTGAGAGACACCCCAGCCGGATCTCCTTGCGGATGGAACCCGAATAGGCAATAAACCTGGACGAGAGACTTGTGTGGTTAGTCAGGTCGTGGCCGACACCCTCGCTGGGCTTCCGCTTGAAGGTTGTCGAGTACATGTCGTGTAAACATCGGTAAGTGGTGAGAGCGTGCGTGAAGAAGTACACCCCTACAGGGTTAACATCATCTATTCGAATAGCCGTGTTCGCGGTAAAGGACTTCTAGGTTGCCTGTACAGTTCATAGACAAGTGAAAGTGGATACTCTAAAATGCGCAAGATAAGCGTGAGTGCTATGGATGGCGTTCTCGTAGGGAGACGGGAGCAGATCCATAGTGGTGTATTGATATGGTGAATATGTGGACTCGTGTGCGCCACCTCAAAAGAGCTACTTGCAGTCGTAGTACAGGATAGCCACCGAGTCAAAGCTTGCTTGCTGTAGTTAAACCCCACCACCACCTTTGTTGATAATGATGCATATGTAGTTAGATCTGATGTAAGTCTTGCTGGGTACATTTGTACTCATGTTGCTTAATTTATGTTTTTGCAGAGAGACTTCAGTCTCGCTAGTAGTCCTGCGTGGACTTCAACGTTTAGCTTGTTACCTCAGCTACGATCTTGTGCCCTCGGCAGGATCTGGTAGATAGTCAGGCTTCTTAGCCTTTTTCATTTGTAGATGTCTGTATTCAGACATGTTAAGCTTCCGCTTGTGCTTGACTTGTATGCTCTGAATGTTGGGTCATGAGACCCATGTTTGTAATATCTCGCTCCTCGGAGCCTATTGAATAAATACTTGAGTTGTAGAGTCATGTTGTGATGCCATGTTGTATTTGCACATATCGAGCATATTGTGTGTATGTTATTGAAATGCTTGGTATGTGTGGGATCTGACTATCTAGTTGTTTATCCTTAGTAGCCTCTCTTACTGGGAAATGTCTCCTAGTGTTTCGACTGAGCCATGGTAGCTTGCTACTGCTCCGGAACACTTAGGCTGGCCGGCATGTGTCCTTCTTCGTTCCTGTGTTTGTCCCCTCGGGGAAATGTCATGTGATGAATTCCGGAGTCCTGTTAGCCCGCTACAGCCTGAGTCACCGGAGTCCTGCTAGCCCAGTGCTACAGCCTGGATTCACTTGCTGGTGACCGACACGTTCGTTGTTGGGTCATGTATGCCTGTCCCTATAAGTTAGTGCCACTTTGGATTCACGACTAGCCATGTCAGCCCGGGTTCTTTGTCATATGGATGCTAGCGGCACTATCATATACGTGAGCCAAAAGGCACAGACGGTCCCGGGCCAGGTAAGGTGGCACCCGTGGGAATACCGTGCGTGAGGCCGCCAAGTGATATGATGTGTTACATGCTAGCTCGGTGTGACTTAGGATGGGGGTCCTGATAGCTTTGCTATCAGAGCTTGACTGCCTGTAGGATTACCAAGCCAAACTGGTCGAAGTTGAGCCTAGAAATTCTTTAGTTATATAAGGGAATTGATTGTGGGATGGAACGTAAGGCTCTTTTTACTCCTTATACCTTATGCCTTCTGATCTGAGTCATCTTATCCTTCCTACGGGGTTAAGGAACTAGGTTTTCTATTCTTTCTATCAGGATCACGTGTTACTAGTCCATAGACTCTTAGGATTGATGGATTTAGACCTCAGTTCAGTTCCTACTATCTTCTATATGTTCATAGTTGATCTCAGATCCTTGATATTATGATGATCGAGTGGTTATGCCACCATTTTTGTAGATGTCTTTAATCCTTTTGAGCATTTACAGTCGTTATGCTGTCCGAGTCATCCCAGGTTTCTAAATAGTCTGATGCATTGCAAAATCCTTCCCTCTGTTTCGATGTCCTTTCTTGCCAGGTTAACCACACTAAACAGTGAGTTGAGGTACTCTATTGCCTCAACGTATATGTTGGAGATATTATTATGACCCTAGATGTCTAGAGTATCACCTAGTAATCTAGCCATGTTCTGTGTCCCAGTGTGATGATTCTAGCCATCATTCCTGAAGGCATCCCGTGATGCCACATAGTTAGTAGGCATTCTACTCCTGGGTTTCTGAACCCGAGATTTCCCCACTTACTTCATGTTGTTAGTGTTGCTCGTACCTTTAGGATATTAGTAACCTTTGCGATAGTCTTCGAGGTCCGTCGTATATCATTCTTCCAATACCATGAACCATTATGGCAGAAGTTCTTTGAACCAAAAGATCGCAACCAGAATGCTCTTGATGAGTTCTCCATTCATAGTTGTGAATCTACCAGTCCTTCCTCTTCAGCATGGGTTATCCGGAAGAAATATGCTGAATTTGTTCGGCATACTAATCCATGCATCCACAACTCAGAAAAACATATGTTCCTTTGGGTTGTCCCTTTTTAGTTGTCTTCTGACCTCGTCTATCAATTGATAGTCAAGAGTATGTGTGCATTCGTTCATCGATGCCTATTACTCTTGTGTTCCATCAAGCCATTCTATTCCAGAGTGACTAGGAGAAACAAACCCCAGTACCCTTTTCCATTTCCAGGATTGGGTCAAAGTAGTTGTGTTCCGCAGATCAAGTTGCAATCCAGCTTCTGGTCTGTTCTACCTTGAGGTATTACCATCTTTATATCTGGAATATCATGGGAATTGCACACCCTCTTATGAATTCTTGTTGCAGTGATACTTCTCGCCATCATTATTCATTTCTCGGCTTCCGTGTTGTTGCAACCGGAATGCCGACGGGTGAACTATGATGTGTGAAATCAATACTCCTAGCAACTGTGTTGCTTGGTAGTTAATGGACAATAATTATCCTTAGCGTGTTGATTATTGAATCATCACCCTAGGGTTTATCGTGCTACCTAGTCCATCTTCCAAGGTGCACTCTTCGATCAATCAGTTAGGATTGTGCTAATCCCTCGCTTATTTGATCATATCGTCTTGCCATGAAAAGCAAGATTGTTCTTGAGCTTAGAAGCATATCGGTGGTTCATAATTTTCCAATTATCTTCTCGAAAGTATCACCAGGTTGTCACCTGACCGCTATGTTGAGCTCGTGATCAAGTTGGTTTTCGAAACCACCCTTTCTCCAAGAATCCGTGTTGGACACCCCTGAGCTAGTTGGTTAAGCTAAACGACAACTTGGAGAGTTGGAAGATAAAAGCTTACCTAACTTAGTTTGTTTCAAAGGGATATCTTGGTGTTGGTGTGTTAGTTGAACAAAGATGATATCTTCATCGATTGGTCCCTGTGATCAGTTATTGGACCTATTGTCTTATAAAAACTTTGATTTAAGTATGGGCTATCGTCAAATCAAATCAGAACCAACGATGTTCGTAATGTTGTCTTACTCGTGGCTGTCCCTCGAGCATACACCATTATATCTTTTGGTCTGAACAATACTATCACCTTGTTCACATAATGGCGGAGTTCCAGTGATATGGAAATTCTGATGAGTTGTTGTTGAGCCCATCAGCAGCATTTTGTCTCCTCCGATTGCGCGGCTTCAGGAAATAGGGAGAGAGTTGGAAATTGATGCCACTCTCCTCTCTGTGGATGCACTTATGGTGGACCCACCTGCTTCTGCCTCCGTCGATCCTGATGTTTAGCCTGCTTCTGGACTTTTGGGTGTGGCAGGCCCCTAAGTTTGCCGCTTTTATGCTTTATGTATGTCAGTTATGTCATGAACTTTCTTATGTCTGTGTGGTGGGTCAGACTTTGTTCTGTTATTTTGGACATGTGACATTGTGTGTCATATGGGTTATGCTGCCTAGTATATGTTTTAATGAGTAATTCATGTAGAAACTGGAATGTGGTGTGCTGAAATGTTAGAGGTTTGAACTCTGAAGCTAGGCAGCGAGCTGTCAGACAGAAAATTGAGGAATGTCAATGCTCTATAGCCTGCTTGCAAGAAACTAAATGCTCATCTTTCGATTCCAGATCAATCAAAAGTTTCTGCCCTAAGAGATTTGACTCTTTTGCATGCTCCCCTTCAATAGGCTTCTGGTGGTATTCTTGTGGTTTGGAATTCAAATGTTTTTATTGGAAATCTAATTGAAGTTCAGCAATTTGCTATTGTGATTAAGTTTACCTCCAGGCAGAATAATGAAAGTTGGACCTTGGTTGTTGTATATGGTCCTTGTCAGGGGGAAGCAAGGGACAATTTTATAAACTGGCTATATAATCTCTGTATCCCTATTGATGAGCACTGGTTATTGCTTGGTGACTTCAATTTCCTTAGGTCAGTGGACAATAGAAACTTACCTGGTGGGGACATAAATGATATGTTCATCTTCAATGAGGTTATTGGACATTTGGGACTTCTTGAATTGCCAATTAAAGGTAGATCATACACTTGGTCCAATATGCAGGACATCCCTCTTCTGGAGCAGTTAGACTGGTTCTTCACCTCAGTAGATTGGATCACTGACTATCCAATGACTGAAGTATTGCCTCTGGCCAGGACTGCCTCTGACCATATCCCTTGTTTAGTATCAATCAAGACAACCATACCTAAATCAAATCTCTTTAGGTTTGAAAACTATTGGTTGGAACTAGAGGGCTTTATGGATTGTGTGGAATCATCTTGGCTAACCCCATCTAGGAAGACTCACATTACTGCTAAGATTGCTGACACGTTTAAGCATCTAAGAATGTGCCTTAAGAGATGACAAATGAATGTTTCCAAGTTAAAATTGTTGATTAGCAAGTGTAATCATGTGGTCTTCCTTTTAGATGAGTTGGAGGAATGGAGGCCCTTGTTTAGACAGGAGTTCAATTTCAGGAAAATTGTGAAGGTCCATTTGGAAAAGCTTTTGCACCTGCACTGCATGTACTGGAAAAGGAGATGCACTATCAGGTATATTAAGGTTGGGGGTGAGAACACCAAGTTTTTTCATGCCATGGCCACTGAGAGGCACAGGAGAAATTCAATTGCTAGTCTTAAATTACCTGATGGCTCTGTGGTCTCTGACCATGATCAAATGGCTGGAATTATTTGGAGCCGTTTCAAGAACAGAATGGGCACTTCTAGAGGGATTGCAATGGGTTTTGATTTAGCATCTCTAATAATTCCAGTGGATGGCCTGGATATGCTTACTAAACCTTTTGAAAAAGAGGAAATGGATGATGTGGTCAAGCACATGCCTATGGATAAAGCACCTGGACATGATGGTTTTAATGGTCTATTCTTCAAGAGGTGCTGGCACATCATATCAACTGATTTCTATGATCTGGCTCATGCTTTTCATGAGGGGATTGCAGTGCTGGACAACATTAATAGTTCTTTCATTACTCTGATACCCAAGAAACTATCACCGGAGGAAGTAGGGATTATAGGCCTATTTCTCTCACAAGCATGGGTCTGAAGTTCCTTTCTAAGATGGCTGCCAATAGGTTTCAGAGGATAATTATGAAATGCATTCATAAGAATCAGTATGGTTTCATCAAGAGCAGAACAATTCAGGACTACATTGGTTGGACCTTTGAGTATCTGCATCAATGCCATCAGTCAAAGAGGCCAATTGTGATCCTCAAATTGGACTTTGAGAAGGCTTTTGACTCTGTTGAGCATGAAGCTATCTTCCAAATCCTAAGGCACAAAGGTTTTAATGAAAAGTGGATCCTATGGATGAAGCAGCTACTTGCCACTGGTACTTCTTCTGTCCTCTTGAATGGTGTGCCTGGGAGGAAGTTTATTTGCAAAAAAGGAGTTAGACAGGGGGACCCTGTTTCTCCTCTTCTCTTTGTGATAGCTGCTGATCTTCTGCAAATAGTGATTAATGATATGTTCAGCAAGGGGATCCTAAAGCTACCTATTCCCTGCCATGATCAAGACTACCCTATCATTCAATATGCCGATGATACTCTGATCATCCTCCCTGCTGACAGGCAACAACTTCTAGCACTGAAGGATATGCTGTTGGTGTTCTCTCAGTCCACAGGTCTTGATGTCAACTACCATAAATCTTTTATCATTCCTATAAATGTTGAAAATGCAGTCATGACTGAGCTTGCTTCTGCTTTTGGATGCCAAATTGGAAAGATGCCTTTTACTTACCTTGGTCTGCCTGTGGGTACTACAAGGCCGAAGATGGTGGACTTTATGCCTCTTGTGGATTGTATGGAGAGGAGAATGACTGCCAGCTCCTCCTTCCTTAATCAAGGTGAGAGACTACAGTTCTTAAATTCTGCCTTGTCTTCCATGCCAATCTTCTTTATGGGCAGCCTGGCTGTTCCTGCTAGAATCCTCAAGCAGTTGGAAAGAATTCAAAGGCAATGTCTGTGGAGAAAAAATAGGGAGGAGCCTGCTCCATCTCTTGCTGCTTGGGATTTGATTTGTAGACCAAAAAACAAGGGTGGTCTTGGTATTTTGAACCTGGGTGTTCAAAACTTGGCTTTGCTTCTCAAGCATGCTAGTAACTTTCTCAATAGGAAAGACCTACCTTGGGTGTCCTTAATTTGGGACTCATATTATCATGATGGCATGCCCCAGGGAACAACTTCTTCTGGCTCTTTTTGGTGGAAGGATATTTGCAAGGTCTTGCAAAATTTTAGGGACTGCTCCTGGGTGCAGGTCAATGCTGGGGACACTGCTCTCTTTTGGTCTGATATCTGGAATCTTGGCAATGAAGTTTCTAGCTTGCAGTCTAGATTCCCAAGATTATTCTCTTTTGCCAATGATCCATGGATTTCTGTTAAGGACATCTTCAATTCAATAGACTTGTACCAACACTTTCACCTACCTTTGTCTGCTCAAGCTTTTGATGAGTTAAACTTGATAAGAAATATGTTGGTCTCCCATACAAGAGATGACGCTTGTAAGGATTTATGGTTCTGGCAGGGCTCTTCAAAGGTTTACAAACCTAAGCTGTTCTATGGTCATGTTTTTCAGAATGAAACATTCAACCACTTGCTGTGCTGGATCTGGAAATCCTCTTGCACTATCAAGATCAAGGTTTTTGCATGGATGCCCATCATGGACAGACTCAACACTAAGGATATGGTTGATAGAAGGCACTGGCACATGGATGATGGTGTTACTTGTAGGCTATGCCCCCTTCAAGTGAGAGAAACCAGAGACCATCTCTTCTTCAACTGCAATTTCAATGTCAGAGTTTGGAATTATTTGCAGATTGATTGGTCGGCTGGAACTTCAATGTCTGACCTAGTCATCCAGGCAAGGAGAAGTTTTGATAAGCCCTTTTTCAATGAAGTAGTATTTATTGCCTGCTGGAATATCTGGATCATCAGAAATGCCAAAGTGTTCAGAGGTGAGAGGGCAAGTTTCAACAAATGGAGAGGAGCTTTCAGGCATGACATTACTCTGATGCAGCATAGAATCAAATCTGGATACAAGGATGAGTTACTCAAGTGGATTTCTTTCTTGCCACCTTAAGTTTTAGCCTTTTATTTATTTTATTTTGTTTTTCTCCTTTCCTTTCGGTTACCCCTTGTAATCATGTTGTTGTAACTGTTGTCTGGCTTTAATAAAGTTTTGATATGTTGTGGGGGTTCTACCCCACAGTTCACAGTCAAAAAATATTGAACATTGAGCTAGTATTGGAAACTTTATAAGCATTATCTTCATGTCCCGTGCATGAAGCATATGTTCGGATGAGAGAAGTGACTCCCTTTAATTCATGTGCATCTGATGCAAGTTGTCGCCGTGAATTGGAGGAAGTCAATGTTTGTTTCCTTTGGAATCATCCCAAGTTAGTCACACATGTGCAAAGTATACTATGGTTTGGTAGATTAATTACCTCCACTCCAGATGTATTCCGTAGCACACCAAGCCACTGATTGATTTGTTCAAGGAGAAGAAGTTCCTTCTTAAGAATCATGACTTATGATAGGACTTCGTTATCCTCGATGATGGTTCCCCAACCTGAACTCGGTAGTGTTTTATTACAAGACTACCATGTGGTCATGCTTGTCTTGGTCAGGTTTGTAGCAGAATCTCGCAACGTTATCTCGTCGACTTGTGTTGCAACTCTTCTTTTTAGACATGTGAGTCTGGAATATCCTGACACCAACCAGATCTGAATCTCAGGCAGATATGATGGTTGGAACAATTCCCAAGAACTATTATATTGGTCTCTTTGTAACCCGGTAAAGTGGATGTCGTGGCCAACACACCCAGCCGGAAGACCTATTGTTGTAGTATCTTGATTGAGGAAGTTGGCCACCTCCCCATAAGGATTTCATAGGATTTACTCCCTAGTTGTCCCTTATGGATTCTTGTGGTCCCGAAGTCTGACCTTTTACTTGATGTTCTAGATATCAAACCATATCTATGAATGGGTTACGCTAGCACATCAAGGAGAACATTAGAAGCGGAGTGCTAAATGTCTCTCGGTCGATCATCTAGATTTTGTTCCCTTGGCCTCGCTAAGGTGAAATCTGAGAAGGTGTTATCTCCTTTGCATCTGCATCTCTTCCACCGGTATTCATCATGGTAGTACGTTGTGTTGCCAGGATCCTTGACACGGATATTGGTAAGACCTTGATGAATATGGAAATGCCCAAATTCTTGAGAGCACGCTCAAGCGCTAGGTGTTATCATCGGCACTAGCCGGGATTGCTCTCATCTTCCTCGGTCATGCTATAACTTTTCAAACAGTGGACTCACTCTCTACTGTTGAGCTTCTCCCCAGTTACTAAAATCATCCCTTGTGTTGTTTTCAACAAGGTAATCCACATCATCCATTCTAATCCGGGTATGCCATTCTACCGAACCCCTCCAAACGATCGCTCGAGAATTGCCTTAGGATGGTATAAAGAGTTTCAATGATCTCTGAATCAAAGGTAATTCTTTTTGCCACCTAAGGGGATATATCTATGAGTCACCATCCCTAAGGTGTGTCGTTGTGGTATCATGGTAACTCAACTCCTCACTACGTTGACAACCGTTCACCACCCTCTTAGGTGTGGAATTGTTGTCTACCTAGTGAACCCTCGTCATCTGTTCCACTCCATCCCTCTAGATGTGTGCTTCGTGTCTCAGTGAGAGAGATGTTGCTATGTCTCATTCCGTGAGTTGATCTTGTGATCATTAAGATAATCCATCCATGTAGACATGTTTCGCTATTTTGTCCTTGTATTGGATGAAGATCTCGGAAGCAAAGACGTCAAGATCAATTTGAATCAATGAACCAACATCTTCGAGAAGGGCAGTTGAATCCTGAAGATCGTGATAGTTTTGTGACCCCACTTTCCTCTTACCTCACATCTTGAATCTCGGGACGAGATTCTTGTTTAGTGGGGGCGAGTTGTCACATCCCTAGTCCTGGCATGCATTAGGCTAGCCCTTTATGTGTGCATCATGTTTAATTTTTCAAATAAACTTGAAATGGGGATGGTCCAAACCCTAGCATTAAAGGTATTCACTAGGTTCACCTAAAATATTTTCAGTAAGTCCAAATGGCTTTCAAAAATGTTCATCATTTATGGATAATGCTAGAACCATAACCAGTGGTGTTGCACATTTTTCCATGACATATTTGGTCATTGAATTAAATCATACAGTATTTGCAATTGGGCATTTAAATGATATATATTATTTTAATTGCTCAATTAATTCTGAACTTAAGTGTGGGCTATTAGGAATAATCCCAACAGAGCCCACAATTATTTACAGGATTTTTGGAAACGTTTTAGTATTTTTAATAAAGCCCAACATTTATACAAATATAGAAAAGCAAACTAAATGAAAAAAAGAAAGAGAGAGAAAGGACACATGCCACTTACCTGGCTGGGCCGGCCCACCTGGCCCGTGCTAGTCATCACCTCCCTCTGCCAGTAGGCAGAGGAGGGAGACAGCGCCCGCGCGCCCGCGGCGCCACGCACCTCCCTGCTTGCCTGCGTCACTGAGGCCACCACGACGCCTCAGGCCTTCTCTTCGGTGCCGCCCCGACCCCCTGGACGTTTCACTCTCCCCCCCTCTGCCCTCTCTCTTGCCCTCTCCTCGCCATGGCCGCAACCGCCAAGCACTCGCCGCCATGAAACCGTGGCCACCGTCCACCCCTCGCCTTGCCGAAGCATCCAGAAGGACCGGCGTCGCCTCCTCCGCAGTATACACCAGTCCGTTTGACCGTGGGAGCATCACAGCGACGTTTCTGCCTCGTCTTCAACACCGGGCACCCGAGCTCGCCTCCGGTCGATTTGGCGCCGCCAGGACCTCCCCGGGCTTGCTGACCTCCTCTTCGGCATCGCCGTGAGCCCCTGATCCCAACCCCTCTCTTCCCTCTGTCGATTTCCTCCTCTAGCCCCTTTGGCCACCCCGACCGAATCTCGTCACCGTTGCGCTTCGTCGCCGCCGTGGCTAGAGCCCACCTCCGCCATGTCTGAGAGTGTCACCGTGCTCAGCACGTTTGCAGGAGCACCTAGCAACCCACCGCTCGACCCGCCGTGCACCACAACGCCCGTGCCGAGCGCAACCAAACTCCGGCCGCCGCGCAAGTCGCTGCCGCCATCGACTTAGGCCACCGGAGCCGCTGCTGCGTGCACCACTCGACGCGGACGAGCCTCCCCGTCGCGTAGATGCCCTCCGCCGGCCATTTGGTCGCCGGAGGAGGAATCCCGAGCCCCTCCGCCGTCTCCGGCCTTACCGGCGACGAGCCCCGGGTCAACTCCGGCGAGTTTGACCCCGGTTGACCCAGTTTGACTTCCCCAGAGCCACTGACATGCGGGCCCCGCCCGGCTAATTAAGTTAGGTTAGTATTAACTAAGTTAGGTTAGTTTAGTTAGACACTGACACTCGGGGCCCACCGGTCAGTTTGACCTGGGCCGCCCGTTGACCTGCTGACGTCACTAATATGTCATGCTGACGCATTATTTGTTTCTGGGATTTTAATAAATCAGAAATGATTTATTATTTTCAAAAAATAGCCAAAACTTCGAAAAATCATATAAATTCAACCGTAACTCCAAATGAAATAATTTATATATTAAAAATGATCAGAAAAATCCAATTTATCCATCTGTACCATTTTCATGCATGTTAGAGCAACTCATAGCTGCTGTTTAGCACAAATCATATAAATGGCATCTAAGAAATCACATATGGAGTTTGAATTTGAATCTTTGATTCAAACCAACTTCATTTAATCTGGTTGCTAGTTGCATTAGCTCAAACCACAGCATATTGCCATGTCATACTCATTCATCATATTGTTGCATTGCATTGATTGTGTTCTTTCTCTGTTGCCGGTGTTTGTCCCCCCCCCCCCCAAGTAGACGTTGTTCCGACGATGAGTTCGATGACACCGATGAAGAACTATTACTATCTTCAGAAGTGCCAAGCAAGCAAAACCCCCTTGTTCATTCCGATACAATCCCACTCTCTCGCTCCTACTCTCTTTTACTGCATTAGGACAACAACGACATTTTTGTTATTTGCTGCGGTAGCTGAACCCCTTATCCTCTGCATGACCTGTCATTGCCATAGTAAATAGATGAAACCCACTAGCATGAGTAGGAGTTGTTTGAGCCTTGATGTGCCTACTCATTCATGTTTGTTTGTCATGCCTGCTACTACTTAGAGTTGAGTCAGGTCTGATTCATCGGGGATGAATTGGAGGTGTGTAAACATGTCCTACTGTGTGTGAACTAAGTGTGTGAACACGATTTGGTAAAGGTAGCGGTGAGAGGCCATGTAGGAGTACATGGTGGGTTGTCTCATTGTAGCCGTCCTCAGGAACTGAGTTTTGTGTTTGTGATCCATGAACAGTTACTACCACGCATTGGAATGCTTAAGTGCCCCTCTCGACTTATTAGTCAACTTGATCTCTGTCCAGGAGTTGCAACTAGTTTCTGGTGTTTGTAGGTAGTGTTAGTAGTCTACCAAGTGGCACCCGACACAGGTGGGCTTGGGACAGACTAGGCACAGTGGCACGGTGTGCCAAGCGTAGATCCACCCGTCGAGCTGGGCTTGGGAACCCTGCACACATCATTTGGGGCCGTGAGCGACACCCCGTCCGGATCTCCTTGCGGATGGAACCCGAATAGGCAATAAACCTGGACGAGAGACTTGTGTGGTTAGTCAGGTCGTGGCCGACACCCTCGCTGGGCTTCCGCTTGAAGGTTGCCGAGTACATGTCGTGTAAACAGCGGTAAGTGGTGAGAGCGTGTGTGAAGAAGTACACCCCTACAGGGTTAACATCATCTATTCGAATAGCCGTGTCCGCAGTAAAGGACTTCTAGGTTGCCTGTACAGTTCATAGACAAGTGAAAGTGGATACTCTAAAATGCGCAAGATAAGCGTGAGTGCTATGGATGGCGTTGTCGTAGGGAGACGGGAGCGGATCCATAGTGGTGTATTGATATGGTGAATATGTGGACTCGTGTGCGCCACCTCAAAAGAGTTACTTGCAGTCGTAGTACAGGATAGCCACCGAGTCAAAGCTGGCTTGCTACAGTTAAACCCCACCACCCCTGTTTGTTGATAATGATGCATATGTAGTTAGATCTGATGTAAGTCTTGCTGGGTACATTTGTACTCACGTTGCTTAATTTATGTTTTTGCAGAGAGACTTCAGTCTCGCTAGTAGTTCCGCGTGGACTTCGATGTTTAGCTTGTTACCTCAGCTACGATCTTGTGCCCTCGGCAGGATCTGGTAGATAGTCAGGCTTCTTAGCCTTTTTCATTTGTAGATGTCTGTATTCAGACATGTTAAGCTTCCGCTTGTGCTTGACTTGTATGCTCTGAATGTTGGGTCATGAGACCCATGTTTGTAATATCTCGCTCCTCGGAGCCTATTGAATAAATACTTGAGTTGTAGAGTCATGTTGTGATGCCATGTTGTATTTGCACATATCGAGCATATTGTGTGTATGTTATTGAAATGCTTGGTATGTGTGGGATCTAACTATCTAGTTGTTTATCCATAGTAGCCTCTCTTACCGGGAAATGTCTCCTAGTGTTTCCACTTAGCCATGGTAGCTTGCTACTGCTCCGGAACACTTAGGCTGGCCGGCATGTGTCCTTCTTCGTTCCTGTGTCTGTCCCCTCGGGGAAATGTCACGCGATGAATTCCGGAGTCCTGTTAGCCCGCTACAGCCCGGTTCAGCGGAGTCCTGCTAGCCTAGTGCTACAGCCTGGATTCACTCGCTGATGACCGACACGTTCGTTGTTGGGTCATGTATGCCTGCCCCTGTAAGTTAGCGCCACTCTGGATTCACGACTAGCCATGTCAGCCTGGGTTCTTTGTCATATGGATGCTAGCGGCACTATCATATACGTGAGCCAAAAGGCGCAAACGGTCCCGGGCCAGGTAAGGTGGCACCCGTGGGAATACCGTGCGTGAGGCCGCAAAGTGATATGATGTGTTACATGCTAGATCGGTGTGACTTAGGATGGGGTCCTGACAGATAGCAAGATAATTTGTAACAAGAATGTAACTGTAACGGTAAATAAAGTGCAACAAGGTAGCCCAATCCTTTTCTGGCAAAGGACAAGCCAAAACGGCCTCTTATAATAAGCAAATCGTTCTTGAGGGTACACGGGGATTTCATCATATCACTTTCATCATGTTGGTTTGATTCGTGTTCGCTACTTTGATAATTTGATATGTGGGTGGATCGGTGCTTAGGTGTTGTTCTTACTTGAACAACCCTCCTACTTATGATTAGCCCCTTTGCAAGCATCCTCAACTACGAGAAAAGTATTAAGATAAAATCTAACCATAGCATTAAACTTTTGGATCCGAATCGGTCCCTTACGAAGAAGCGCATAAACTTGGGTTTAAGCTTCTGTCACTCTAGCAACCCATCATCTAATAACTACTCCTTAATGCATTCCCTTAGTCCGTCTAATAAGGTGAAGTGTCATGTAGTCGACGCTCACATGACACCACTAGGGGAATCGCAACATACATATCATCAAAATATTGAACACATATCAAGTTCACATGATTACTTGCAACATGACTTCTCCTGTGACCTCAAGAACAAAAGTAACTACTCACAAATAATAAGCATGCTCAATATCAGAGGGGTATTAAATAGCATAATGGATATGAACATATAATCTTCCACCAAATAAACCATATAGTAATGAACTACAAGATGTAATCAACACTACTAATCACCCACAAGCAACAATCTAGGGTTCCGGTACAAAGATTGAACACAAGAGATGAACTAGGGTTTGAGAGGAGATGGTGCTGTTGAAGATGTTGATGGAGATGGCCCTCCCAAAGATGGGAGAATTGTTGGTGATAATGATGACGATGATTTCCCCCTCCGGGAGGGAAGTTCCCTTGGCGGAATCACTCGGCCGAAGGGCAAAAGTGCTCCTGCCCAAGTTCCGCCTCGAGACGGCGGTGGTTCATCCTGAAAGTCCTCCCCTTATTATTTTTCCTAGGTCAAAATGACTTATATACCATAAGATGGGCACCAGAGGTGGGCCGAGGAGGGCACAACACACCAGGGCGTGCCTGGGCTCCACTACAAAAAAAAATACACTTCCGTGATGATACATGTTTGTCACAGTAGCTCGCGTTTTCTGCCATGCATGTACATTCATGACGATTTTATGACAGAATCAAGATAGTCATACTTGTGCTGTCGTAGAAGTGTTCCATGACATTACCAAAATTATCATCACGAAAGTGTCCACTTCCATGACGATAAATCGCGTGTCACAGAAGTGCTTTCGTCAAGGGTGACCGACACGTGGCATCCACCGTAACGGAACGCCGTTAATCTATCGGGTCGGGTTTTGGATCCGATAACCCGTTAACAGCCCCGACCAATGGGGATTTTCCACGTGTAAAATCATCATTGGCTGGAGGAAACACGTGTCGGCTCACCGCTGGGACAGATGTCATCCACTCATCTGACAGAAGGCGCCTATGATACGTCGACACGTGGCATGGCCCAACAGAGGCCCGTTCCTGTGAAAAGGCTGGCCCGTTTGACTTGGTCAAAAGGTGGCGGGCCGGCCCATGGAAAGCCCATTAACGACCTTTTCGCATATAGCCCATTTACAACCCGCTAACCCAAGGCCCGTTACGCCCTATTCGAATTAGGCCCAGTAGCGTCATCTGGTCCATCCAATATGATTCCAGCCGATTTTCACTTCTGGCCCATGTATGGCCAATGACGTCTTTCGGCCCATATGAGGCCCTATGTAACTCTTGGCCTATTAATAGCCCGTGGTGAAAATGGCCCGTAATGAACAGTGTATCACTTTACACCCATTAACGGCCCGTGGTGAAACTGGCCCGTAAAGAACAGTGTATCATTTTATACCCATTAATGGCCCGTTAGTCTGTTGGGCCATTTCCAGCCCATGTTATCTTTCGGCCTTCTCAGAGCCCATTTATTCTTGGGCTTATTTCTAGCATTCGTTTACTTACGGACCGTTGCTGTCATTTTCTGCTTGTGGGCCAAATTCAGATTGTGGTTACAGTCGGCCCGTTTGTGGTCAGTTAATACATTGGGCCATTTTCATAGCGTCATCAAATACGGTCTATTAACGATGGCCCGTTGGTACGTCTCCAATGTATCTATAATTTTTGATTGTTCCATGCTATTATATTACCCCTTTTGGATGTTTATGGGCTTTATTTTACACATTTATATCATTTTTGGGACTAACCTACTAACCAGAGGCCCAACCCGTATTGCTGTTTTTTTGCCTATTTCAGTATTTCCAAGAAAAGGAATATCAAATGGAGTCCAAACGGAATGAAACCGTCGGGAGCGTGATTTTTGGAACGAACGTGATCCAGAGGACTTGGAGTGCAAGTCAAGAAGCAACCGAGGCCTCCACGAGATAGGAGGGCGCCCCCTATAGGGCGCGCCCCCTGTCTCGTGGGCCCCTCGGGCGTCCACCGACATACTTCTTCCTCCTATATAAGCCTACGTACCCCGAAAACATCCAGGGAGCCAACAAAACACAATTTCCACCATCGTAACCTTCTGTATCCGCGAGATCCAATCTTGGAGCCTTCGCCGACGTTCTGCCGGAGGGGGAATCGACCATGGAGGGCTTCTACATCAACATCCTTGCCCCTTCGATGAGTTGTGAGTAGTTTACCACAGACCTACGGGTCCATAGTTATTAGCTAGATGGCTTCTTCTCTCTTTTTGGATCTCAATACAATGTTCTCCCCCTCTCTTGTGGATATCTATTCGATGTAAACTCTTTTTGCGGTGTGTTTGTCAAGATCCGATGAATTGTGGGTTTATGATCAAGTTTATCTATGAATAATATTTGAATCTTCTCTGAATTCTTTTATGTATGATTGAGTTATCTTTGCAAGTCTCTTTGAATTATCACTTTGGTTTGGCCTACTAGATTGATCTTTCTTGCCATGGGAGAAGTGCTTAGTGTCGGTGTCAAAACCGGCGGATCTTGGGTAGGGGGTCCCGAACTATGCGTCTAGGCGGATGGTAACAAGAGACAAGGGACACGATGTTTTTACCCAGGTTCGGGCCCTCTCGGTGGAGGTAAAACCCTACTCCTGCTTGATTAATATTGATGATATGGGTAGTACAAGAGTTGATCTACCACGAGATCAGAGAGGCTAAACCCTAGAAGCTAGCCTATGGTATGATTGTTGTATATGTCTATCGACTAGACTGGCCTCGGTTTATATAATGCACTAGAGGCCTAGGATAACAAGAGTCCTAGCCGAATATGCCGGTGGGGGAGGAGTCCTTGTCTTGATCACCAAGTCTTGTGGAATCTTCCTTGTATGCTGCAACTGTCCGGACTGGCCCATGAGTATACGGCCATGGGGATCCTCGGCCCAATCCAACTGATCGGGAGACGACGTGGTGAGTACCCCCTAGTCCAGGACATCGTCAGTAGCCCCCTGAACCGGTCTTCAAGTTGGGGACGCTCCTCGATTCTTCCGAACTGTCCTTCATGTTCGGTCGTCAGTCTTGAAAACTGGTTCAACAAATCTTCTCATCTTCGATCTTGAGGATCGCCGAAATGCATTCGACAAGTTTATACGTCGGGTATCCGAGGAGCCCCTTTAAGTTTCCGGACATTATCAATGCCTTGTTATTTTTATGCCACACCTCGGGTTTGAAGTTGTTCCCGGGCGGCAACGTCCTCTTGCATCCGAGCTCCAACGCCGGACTGCATTCGAGGTATCTTTTGCAGCTGAGCACCAATGCCGGACTGCCTCCCAGCTCTAACGCCGGACTATGTATCCGAGCTCCAACGCCGGACTGTATCCGAGCTTCAATGCCGGACTGTATCCGAGCTCCAACGCCGGACTATGTATCCGAGCTCCAACGCCGGACTATATCCGAGGTGTCGTAAATCATCTTGGTTCAAAGAAGTTTGAAGGAGTTTTGCCGAGCTTAACACCGGAAATGCCCTCTATGGAGCCAGCCACTAGCGCCCGAGCTTTATGCCGGGCTGCTTCCAAGGTGGTGCACCACCCCGAATGTGGGCCGATTTTTGTCAATATTTTTGATTGGTGCAATTTATTCTCTGCCGAGGTACATAGCCAGTAGCCCTCAAGGTGGGTATCGCTCTAAAACCCGAGATGCCCATGAAGGATGACATAAGACCGCTGATCCCCGTACCTGCTGAGACTCAGGTTGATTTGCAAGATCGGCCTGAGGATCAGGTCCTAGCTCGGTAGAATACTTCGGGACACAAAAAGCGGCGTGCTCAGTCCTCGAGACTCGGGTTGGGTGCGGCCGACCAACCCGAGGATCAAAATCTCCTCGGAAACTGTATTGCACTTAAAATTTTCTGCATAGAACAAGCAATGCAGTAGCCCCCGAGACACTGGCCGGGTGGCAACACCAGATCAGGGGATCGATGTGCCCCTTTAATATTTTTAAATAATTAGCCCGAAGCCCAGTAACCCCCGAGCCTTAATGAGGGCACGGGAGGTCGAATTAAGGATCGATATCCATAGTAAAATCACAAATTATGTGTAATGACTCTATACTTTACGTTATTAATGCTCGGATCCGTATTGTACAAAACTTTGTTGACCGACCATCAGCTTCCACCTCCTCGGCCAATAGCCGAGGAGTGTTTGTCCTACTTTATAAAGCCTTTATGAGGGCAAACTTTTACAACAAACAAGGCAATATGGCCATACGGTTTTATAAACAAAGGTGCGCGGAGAGATATGTTATATTACTGTTTAACAGAAGAAAAGTCTTCCAAAGAAAATAGTCCCGCTATCGGTTCCTTTCTTTGGGTTGTCATGCTAAGCATGATCATGAAACCTCAGCTCCAATGTAAGAGCAAAATATCGAGGATTTAGTTTGGGAGGCCAGTTAATAGCCCCCGGTAGTGTTCGGCGACAGTCGAGGTCAAGCCGTAAACACTTCGGCCATTGTTATGAATGGCCCATCATTTAACACCATCATCGGATCGCTGACCAGTTTTCACTTATTGTGACAGTCAGTTTTTGGCTTTCTCCACTGAGGTGCTTAACCATGTGAGCTGGAAGCACAATCGCAGTGGTTCTCCCTTTGCACACCTAGCCGAAAAAGCGGAACGTAGGAGGCAAGCGCAGGAGCCGGGCAACCCAACTATTGACCAAAGACACAATTCGAAACAGATGCATGTAGAGCAATATCTGAGAATATTTTTGCCGAATCTCTAAAGGTGTCCGGCGTTGCACTGCGAGACTTGTGCTGAAAACACACAAATAGTTTAAAAGTGTCATGGGCTCAAAAAGCCAAAAAAACTTATTCAAAAGGTTAATGTCCAAACTAGATCAAGTGTTCGGTGCCAATCCGAAAATTGGACTTTAGAAGAAAAAAAAGGTGCTTCTGCCGTGCTTTAACATGACACATCCTATCTCAAAACTTCAAGCGGGTCAGCCTACGGCTTCAACCTCCTATCCCGAAGGCGGAGTACTTCTTACTAGGCCAGTTTAGCAAACTAAACTCTAGCGGCTTTGAGAGAGAAATTAGGCTCCCCGGCTAGTGACCGCACACTTGTGTCGAAAAAAGGAGTGATAAATAATAATAAAAACTTTGCAACGACTAAGAAGAAAAACACTTATTATAAAACGGCTCAAATAAACATAAGAGCCCCCAAGTGACTTGGGTAAAAGAATGATTGTATGTACCGAAGTACTTGTATCATATCTATGTTCAACCGAACTTTAAACGCGTCTTAACCGACCGTCGGCTTCTCCCTCTTCGGTCAAGGACCGAAAAGTGTTATGTACTCCATCTGTCGAGAATATCGACGGTGTTTCCAATAACCAGGCAATCAGGCCATAAGGCTGTAACAGACAAAGCGTGCTCAAGGAACTTATGCTATATTACTGCAAAGTGTAAGAAGCATTTTCGAAGAAAATAGTACCCCCACCGATACCTTTCTTCGGTGCTCATTGTTATTATGAGACTTGTGCAATAGTTTGTTTGTACTCATGAGTTCTGTTGTGTGCCGACCATGATTGAAAACAATAAGAGCGCTAGCTTTCGGCTTCACCCAGTCTGAGGTCCGGCTTGGGTGACCCGATCGTGACAATCGCAGAGGTGCTCCCTTTACTCCCTAGCCGAACAATCGGGAACGTAGGGGTAAGCACAGGAGCCAGGCAACCCAGCTTGCAAATCGCTTAAGTCAATATGGTGCATATTGTGGCGTAATACACGAACAAGGAACGAAGCCGTACAAGTATAATCATATGCAAGAGGAAAAAGCTTCATGAAGGAAGCCCCCAAGTAAACGAGGTATTTGAATTTGTGCGTCACAAACAAAGTTTGGACAAAGGAATTTTTACAAGCAATCTTTTTTTTCAAAAAAGTATAATGCTTGGTCAACCCGAACACAAGTTAAAAATTTAAAACTTTGAGCATGAAGGCAACTTAGCTGGTTAATGTGTTCGGTATTGATGACGCGGTCCGAGCTTGACGTGGGACAAGGTTCCATCCCCCAAGCCGGTCCCGAGGTGGCGGAGCAAAGAGCTCGACACTCCGAAGTGGTGACATAGCACGGTCAATGCAGGATGGCAGGGTGATGCCGAAGTCCCCGACATGGGGTAATGAAGTGTTGACGAAGCCCCCCGTCCAGCCAGGGTGACGCCAAAGGATATAGTCCGACTGGATCATTTTCCGGTGCACAAAAAATAGTGCAAACCGGGGATAATAGTAATAATAATAAAAAAATCATTGCATAACAAATAATTTATGCAAAGTGAGTAATAAAAGAAATATGGCCTGGCGCTGAAGTCAATGTTGATGCAGGGCGGCGGCGTGATGCGGTAAAGGCATGGCAAGGCCTGAATTCACAGGTCGGTTCGAGTTCCGGATGCGGCGTTCGCCGGACTATGTATGGAAACTGACCGAACCATCATGCGACCGTCGTTAATGCGACCACCATTTGATAGACCTGCATACATATGATGGACAAAGCAGAGTAATAATTCGTTGGAAAAAATGAACCCAAACAACAAAATATACTAGGATTAATAGCACCTGGCTTATTTGTTGTAGCAATCCGAAGAAAGGTGATTCCCAAAATTGGGACTCGATCCGCACACCTATCGCCTGATGGGTGATAAAGTAACGGCATGGCGATGCTGGCAAAGGTTGGCTTGCCGAGGCAAAGCCCTCGATCCAGCTAACGTGACGGAGTTGGTCGGCCAGTGACGCCGAAGTCTCCGGAGTAGGTTGATGAAGAGATGATGAAGCCCCTAGTCCAGCTAACGTGATGAAGCCTCGGTGTCAGCCGATGAGTCAAAGTAGGTCGGCGTGATGGACACCAGCTTAAAAAAGAAACAGTGCGGCCCTGCCGATGTAGGTCGTGACGTGGTCGATGCCGGCTTGATGAAGTGATCATGCGGCGATGCAGGTGTGCCCGCTCCGTGTAATCCGTGGGGCGGCGATATTGGTGATGATTTATCCTTCTTGATGTCGGACTCTTGTTCGGCTTGCCGAGATGATGATCCGAAGAAGTTGAGCGCGGCTCAACAAAGTGACGACGTGTCTAGTGCAGGTCGGCAGCCGTGGAGCAATATTGCCGGACTGGTTTGACACCAGCATGATATTGAAGATCATGTTTAAAAGATTGTAAAGTTAGTGGGATGTGTTCCGAAACAAAACACAATACCCCATACAAAACTTCCTTCAAAAAGGATGTCCGAAATCCCGTTCATAAAAAAGACGAACTCGGGTTGGATTCGTTTTCATGCAGAAAACAGATCCGAAAAGTGATGCACTAATCGGAAGGTTCATGGAGTTTGGACGGTCGGATCGAGCTGAAATTTGGAGGGGTGGTAGATATAGGAATTTCGCAGCCGATCAACGGTTGGATATTCAAAAGGACATCCGAGCTAGAAGCTGGACACCACGCCCTAAACTCGTCCAGATTCTCGTCCAGATTTGACAGGGCTCCGGTATATCGTGGATTGCCAGAGATTCCTCCATCGAAACTCGACGAAATTTTCCAGGGCTGTTGTAGACTCAATTCCGCACTATTCCACCAGAGCAATCGTTGAACCGACGCTCGAGGAGGCGGTGACGGCGGATACAAGTTTGCTGTCCAGAGAAACAGCACGGTCGCCCAAGGGCAATGTTGACGTTGAGCCCCCGGGCTCCTTGGATGATTCCTCCATAATCTTGATAGAGATCGGAGTTGATGTTGATGTAGGCCCTCATCCAAACATGACGATCGGAGGTAGGGCGCGGTCCTTGGTCGAACCAAGGGGACCAGTCGAGCTGGCGACGAAGATGTCGAAGTCGCAGTTGATCTGCAGGTGAGCCATCGACCTTTTGCTGAACACACAGCGGAACTCTCAATGAAAGCACCAATGTCGGTGTCAAAACCGGCGGATCTCGGGTAGGGGGTCCCGAACTGTGCGTCTAGGCAGATGGTAACAAGAGACAAGGGACACGATGTTTTTACCCAGGTTCGGACCCTCTCGGTGGAGGTAAAACCCTACTCCTGTTTGATTAATATTGATAATATGGGTAGTACAAGAGTTGATCTACCACGAGATTAGAGAGGCTAAACCCTAGAAGCTAGCCTATGGTATGATTGTTGTATATGTCTATCGACTAGTCTAGCCTCGGTTTATATAATGCACTAGAGGCCTAGGATAACAAGAGTCCTAGCCGAATACGCCGGTGGGGGAGGAGTCCTTGTCTTGATCACCAAGTCTTGTGGAATCTTCCTTGTATGCGCCAACTGTCCGGACTGGCCCATGAGTATACGGCCATGGGGATCCTCGGCCCAATCCAACTGATTGGGAGACGACGTGGTGAGTACCCCCTAATCTAGGACACCGTCAGTTAGCTTTGGGTTCAATCTTGCTGTGTCCTTACCCAATGACAGAAAGGGTTGCAAGGCATGTATTGTATTGTTGCCATCGAGGATAACAAGATGGGGCTTATATCATATTGCTTGAGTTTATCCCTCTACATCATGTCATCTTGCTTAAAGCGTTACTCTGTTCTTATGAACTTAATACTCTAGATGCAGGCAGGAGTCGGTTGATGTGTGGAGTAATAGTAGTAGATGCAGGAAGGAGTCGGTCTACTTGTTGCGGACGTGATGCCTATATACATGATCTTGCCTAGATAATCTCATAATTATTCGCTTTTCTATCAATTGCTCGACAGTAATTTGTTCACCCACCCGGGTCTATCTCTTATCATATTTGCTTCCAATCTACTTTTATTTGCATCTTTACTTTTTTCATCTATATTATAAAATACCAAAAATATATTTATCTTATCTTACTATATTTATTAGATCTCACTTTCGCAAGTGGTCGTGAAGGGATTGACAACCCCTTTATTGCGTTGGTTGCGAGTTCTTTGTTTGTTTGTCAAGGTGCGTGGGACTTTTGAGGAGCCTCCTACTGGATTGATACCTTGGTTCTCAAAAACTGAGGGAAATACTTACGCTACTATTGTTGCATCACCCTTTCCTCTTCAAGGAAAACCAACACAAGCTCAAGACGTAGCAAGAAGGATTTCTGGCGCCGTTGCCGGGGAGGTCTTCTCTCAAGTCAAGACATACCAAGTACCCATCACAAAACCATCTCCCTCGCATTTACATTATTTTCCATTTGCCTCTCGTTTTCCCCTCCCCCACTTCACCCTTGCCGTTTTATTCGCCCTCTCTTTCCCAATCTTCTCTTCTCTCTTTTGCTTGCCCTTTTGTTTGCTCATTTGGTTGGATTAGATGCTTATTTATTGCTAAACAGAGAACCTAAGATCTACGGATCCTCATCCACTTGCTAATCTCTTTAAGAGATCCATTTATGTTGAACCTATTGCTAGTGAGTTTTGTGCACTAGATTATCTTTATGAAATTTTGCTTGAAACTAGTGAATCTGAAAATTGTGATGAAATACTTTATGAAGTGATTCACGATAGATCTTTGAATAAGAAGCATGATTGCAATGATTTTACAATAAATTCTCTTGATGTCAATTATGCTAATAATATGCAAAACCCTAAGCTTGGGGATGCTAGTTTTGCTATGTCTACTACTTGTTGCAATGATCATGATTGGGGTGATTCTTTTTATGATTTTTAAAATTTATTTAAGCCCCATGATGAATATGAGATTGATAATAGTGTTTGCAATAATATTGAAAGTGGGTTTGGAAGATTGTCAACTTTAGTCCCACATATTTGGAGAATGTTCAATCTTATGATATTTTTGATAAAACTGGGTTTGGAGAGGTCATGACTTTAGTTAATGATAATCCCACTATTTTGGAAGATGTCAACTTTACATGCATGTGGATCGTGTTGAGAATATGTTATGTGATGGCTATTTTGTTGAATTTGCTTAAGATCCTACATGTAATTTTTATGAGAAAGGAAATTATGGTTGTAGAAGTTTTCATGTTACTAAATTACCTCTCTTCATGTTGAGATTGCTATCATCTCTTTGTTCTTCCTAGCATATGCTAGTTTTTACTCGCCTTGATAATTTGTTTGCTTATAAGATGCCTATGCATAGGAAGTATGTTAGACTTAAGTGTGTTTGTCACATGTTTTATGATGCTCTCTTTGTGCTTCAATTCTTCTCTTTCATGTGAGCATCATTGAAATCTCAATGCCTAGCTAAAAAGGCTTTAAAGAAAAGAGCTTGTTGGGAGACAACCCAATATTTTTCCTTGTTGTTATTTAATAAATATTGCATCTACCTTCTGTTTAGATGTGTTTTTATATTTTATTTAGTGTTTGGGCCAAGTAGAACCTATAGGATAACCTATGATGCTAGTTGATTTGATTCTGCTGAAAAACAGAAACTTTGCACGCATGAATTTAGTTTTGTTAAATCACAGAAACGTGATTTTGCGTTTATTCTTTTTGCTTCTGATCAACAAGAAAATGTTCCAGGACTTCCTATTTTGGTACGATTTTTAGAGTTCTATAAGTTTGTGTTAGTTACAGATTGCTACAGACTATTCTGTTTTTGACAAATTATGTTTTTCGTGTGTTGTTTGCTTATTTTGATGCATCTATGGCTAGTAAAATAGTTTATAAACCATAGAGAAGTTGGAATACAGTAGGTTTAACACCAAAATAAATAAAGAATGAGTTCATTACAATATCTTATGTGGTGGTTTTCTTTTCTTTCACTAACGGAGCTTATAAGATTTCCTGTTGAGTTTTGTGTTGTGAAGTTTTCAAGTTTTGGGTAAAGCTTTTATGGACTATGGAATAAGGAGTGGCAAGAGCCTAAGCTTGGGGATGCCCAAGGAACCCAAAGATATTCAAGGATAGACAAAAGCCTAAGCTTGGGGATGCCCCGGGAAGGCATCCCCCCTTTCGTCTTCGTTCATTAGTAACTTTAATTGGAGCTATACTTTTATTCGCCACATGATATGTGTTTTGCTTGGAGCGTTGTGTATTATATTAGTCTTTGCTTTTTAGTCTACCACAATCATGTTTGCTGTACACACCTTTTGGGAGAAGCCTACTTGATTAGAATTTGCTAGAATACTCTATGTGCTTCACTTATATCTTATGAGCTTGATAGTTTTTGCTCTAGTGCTTCACTTATATCTTTTAGAGCACGGTGGTGTCTTAATTTTGAAGAAATTGCTAGTCTCTCATGCTTCACTCATATCTTTTTGAGAATCTTTTAGAACAGCATGGTATTTGCTATGGTTACAAAGTTGGTCCTAGAATGATGAGCATCCAAGTTGGGTATAATAAAAACTATCATAGAAAAGAATTGGATGCTATGATGAATATGATGCTTGATAATTGTTTTGAGATATGGAGGTAGTGATATTAGAGTCATGCTAGTTGAGCTGATTATGAAAAATACTTGTGTTAAGGGTTGTGATTCCTGTAGCATGCACGTATGGTGAACCGCTTTGTGATGAAGTTGGAGCACAATTTTATTTATTGATTGTCTTCCTTATGAGTGGCGGTCGGGGACGAGCGATGGTCTTTTCCTACCAATCTATCCCCCGAGGAGCATGCACGTAGTGCTTTGGTTTTTGATGACTTCTGATTTTTGCAACAAGTACATGACTTCTTTTGACTAATGTTGAGTCCATGGATTATACGCACCTCACCCATCCACCATTGCAAGCCTCTCTTGTGCCGCGCAACTTTTGCCGGTACCATACACCCACGATATACCTTCCTCAAAACAGCCACCATACCTACCTATTATGGCATTTCCATAGCCATTCCGAGATATATTGCCATGCAACTTTCCATCGTTCCGTTCAAATGACACGCATTACTTTTGTCATATTGCTTTTTGCATGATCATGTAGTTGACATTGTATTTGTGGCAAGGCCACCTTCATAATTTTCATACATGTCGCTCTTGATTCATGGCATATCCCGGTACACCGCCGGAGGCATTCATATAGAGTCATATCTTGTTCTAGCTTTGAGTTGTAACTCTTGAGTTGTAAATCCATAAAACTGTGATGATCTTCATTATTAGAGCATTGTCCCAGTGAGGAAAGGATGATGAAGACTATGATTCCCCCACAAGTCGGGATGAGACTTCAGACTTTACAAAAGAAAAAAAAGGGAAAAAAAGAAGGAAAAAAGAGAAAGGCCAAAAAGAAAAAAAAGAAGGCCAAAGGAAAAAAAGAGAAAAAAGAGGAAAAAATTGAAATGATAGAAAAAGAGAGAAGGGACAATGCTACTATCTCCTTTTACACACTTGTGCTTCAAAATAGCACCATGATCTTCATGATAGAGAGTCTCATATGTTGTCACTTTCATATACTAGTGGGAATTTTTCATTATAGAACTTGGCTTGTATATTCCAATGATGGGCTTCCTCAAAAGTGCCCTAGGTCTTCGTGAGAAAGCAAGTTGGATGCACACCCACTTAGTTTCTTTTGTTGAGCTTTCATAAATTTATGACTCTAGTGCATCCGTTGCATGGCAATCCCTACTCACTCACATTGATATCTATTAATGGGCATCTCCATAGCCCGTTGATACGCCTAGTTGATGTGAGACTATCTTCTCCTTTTTTTGTCTTCTCCATAACCACCATTCTATTCCACATATAGTGCTATGTCCATGGCTCACGCTCATGTATTGCATGAAAGTTGAAAGAGTTTGAGATTATTAAAGTATGAAACAATTGCTTGGCTTGTCATCGGGGTTGTGCATGATTAAATACTTTGTGTGATGAAGATAGAGCAACAGCCAAACTATATGATTTTTTAGGGATAACTTTCTTTGGCCATGTTATTTTGAGAAGACATGATTACTTTGATTAGTATGCTTGAAGTATCACCATTTTCATGTTAATATGAACTTTTATTTTGTATCATTTGGATCTGAAAATTCATGCCACAATAAAGAAATTTACATTGAGAATTATGCTAGGTAGCATTCCACATCAAAAATTTCTTTTTTATAATTTACCTACTCGAGGACGAGCAGGAATTAAGCTTGGGGATGCTTGATACGTCTCCAACGTATGTATAATTTCTAATTGTTCCATGCTATTATATTACCCCTTTTGGATGTTTATGGGCTTTATTTTACACATTTATATCATTTTTGGGACTAACCTACTAACCGGAGGCCCAGCCCGCATTGCTGTTTTTTTTGCCTATTTCAGTATTTCTAAGAAAAGGAATATCAAACGGAGTCCAAATGGAATGAAACCTTCAGGAGCGTGATTTTTGGAACAAACGTGATCCAGAGGACTTGGAGTGCAAGTCAAGAAGCAGCCGATGCCTCCACAAGATAGGAGCCCCCCCCTATAGGGCGCGCCCCCCTGTCTCGTGGGCCCATCGGGCATCCACCGACGTACTTCTTCCTCCTATATAAGCCTACGTACCCCCAAAACATCCAGGGAGCCAACAAGACACAATTTCCACCACTGTAACCTTCTGTATCCACAAGATCCCATCTTGGAGCCTTTGCTGGCTTTCTGCCGGAGGGGGAATCAACCATGGAGGGCTTCTACATCAACATCCTTGCCCCTACGATGAGTTGTGAGTAGTTTACCACAGACCTACGGGTCCATAATTATTAGCTAGATGGCTTCTTCTCTGTTTTTGGATCTCAATACAATGTTCTCCCCCTGTCTTGTGGATATCTATTCGATGTAAACTCTTTTGGCGGTGTGTTTGTCGAGATCCGATGAATTGTGGGTTTATAAATCAAGTTTATCTATGAATAATATTTGAATCTTCTTTGAATTCTTTTATGTATGATTGAGTTATCTTTGCAAGTCTCTTCGAATTATTAGTTTGGTTTGGCCTACTAGATTGATCTTTCTTGCCATGGGAGAAGTGCTTAGCTTTGGGTTCAATCTTGCGGTGTCCTTACCCAGTGACAGAAAGGGTTGCAAGGCACGTATTGTATTGTTGCCATCGAGGATAACAAGATGGGGTTTATATCATATTGCTTGAGTTTATCCCTCTACATCATGTCATCTTGCTTAAAGCATTACTCTATTCTTATGAACTTAATACTCTAGATGCAGGCTGGAGTCGGTCGATGTGTGGAGAAATAGTAGTAGATGTAGGCAGGAGTCGGTCTACTTGTTGCGGACGTGATGCCTATATACATGATCATGCCTAGATAATATCATAATTATTCGCTTTTCTATCAATTGCTCGACAGTAATTTGTTCACCCACCGTAATACTTATGCTATCTTGAGAGAAGCCACTAGTGAAACCTATGGCCGCCGGGTCTATCTCTTATCATATTTGCTACCAATCTGCTTTTATTTGCATCTTTACTTTTTGCATCTATATTATAAAATACCAAAAATATATTTATATTATCTTACTATCTCTATTAGATCTCACTTTCGCAAGTGGCCGTGAAGGGATTGACAACCCCTTTATTGCATTGGTTGCGAGTTCTTTGTTTGTTTGTGTAGGTGCGTGGGACTTTTGAGGAGCCTCCTAATGGATTGATACCTTGGTTCTAAAAAACTGAGGGAAATACTTACGCTACTATTGTTGCATCACCCTTTCCTCTTCAAGGAAAACCAACGCAAGCTCAAGACGTAGCACCCGTTATGGTCGGCCCATGAACGGACGATTCCAACTCTAGCCCGTTTACGGCTAGAATGCGGTCTGTTTGGCCCATGTTTGGCCAATCGATCATACGGCCTGTATAAGGCCCATTGTTTCTACGACCCGTAGAAGGCCCACTGTTTCTACGGCCTGTAGAAGGCCCACTGTTTCTACGGCCCGTAGAAGGCCCACTGTTTAAATGGCCCGTAGAAGGCCCATTGTTTCTACGGCCCTTAGGTGGCCCAGTGTCACTACAGTAAATATTAGCCCATGGTTATTGTGGCCGAGTTTTAAAAAATAGGTTATTGCAGCCACTAGCAAACCGCAGAAAAAGAACTGCACTGACTACAAGCAAACAAATAAACAAGACAACAAGGAAATAAATAAGCAAGCAACTTACACTAGGCTATCACGGCTATTACACATATTACATCCACTAGGCATCAAAGTTCGCCACCAGTGCAAACATAGGGAACACAACAGCATATAAATGCCGCAGCAAAACAAGTCCAGAACTGAAACCACTTCAGAAGAGCTCAAGAAACAATATCCTGGGTACCCATAATGCTGGCAAGATGCTTAGCAAGCTTATTAACTTTCTCTTGTTTGGCGCTTAAGTCCTCTAGCGCTTGCTGTTGCACCAGAAAGTATGCAGCTGAATTCTGCAGGGACTTCCTCAGTCCTTCGGCTTCCTGTCGCATAACATCTGATCGATGTCTTTCAACTTGAAGTTGAGACTCAAGAAGCCGAACTGATTCAGGCAACGAGTTCGAAGAGCTGGTGCCAGCAGTGGTAGCCAGTAACTCGAACACTACAGCAAGACAGGACTTTGGGGTTGTCTCAATGTCTTCAATATAGTTTTTATCAGCTTTCTTGGAGACCAACAGGGATGTCTCACTATCTTGAATCTTATCTGCATTACTTCCTTTACCATTGCATAACAGGGTACTCTTCTCCAATATTTTATCAGGGTTCCAAAAGAGAAACAAACAAACACATCTCAGGTTTACAATGTAGTATATGAAACTCATTTTGGTAAACCAGTTCAGTAGTAAGGTGGACAGGATAACAACATGAAACAAACATATATCTATGTAGTATGGTCACTGTATGGTCTATATAATTCTAGTTTATGTTGCCAAATCAAGATAGATACAGTTCAAATCATATCTATTTAAGACAAAGCAGCATAGATAGATATATAAGTGTGGGAAACTACACAGCAATAACAACACTTGTAATGTGCATGGAATGAGAACATAACTGTTTATTCAATTGAAACTGAAATCAACATAGAGCAAGTTACAACAGCAAACAGCCAAACACATTGAAGAAACATGTTTAAAACATACCTGTTGCGCCATTGGAGTTTCAATTGCATCCTTCAAATTTCTAATTAGTTGGTATCAGTAAATGCAGTGATGCAAGAGCAAAGTAGTATGAACCATAGCTACGGAACCTGACCTGAGAACAATTCTTCTTCTACTTTAAGCGTTGACTTCGGGTTCGGAATGGTGGTCCTCGTGATTTGGGCACTGTAGTTGCCTTACTAACTGCTCGTGTTTGGGTGCTCTGTGGTGGAGATGGTGCTGTGTCAACTGGAACTGGGTGTCTATCTGCTGGGGTTGGGGTTGGAAGGGGTGTAGCTGGTTCTCTGTCCAACTGGGTAGGGGTACAATCTGCATGAGTGTGGGTTATGTGTGGTGGGGCTGGTTCTCGGGCAAGTACAACCGTGGTTCTATCTGCATCGACAGGTAGCACGATCTTTTCTGAAGACCGTGTTTTTACTCCCACAGATAGTGCCATCACTCCCTCCAATTGAAATGGCTGATAAACAAGAAAAGTAATTGAATGTACAGACATTGTAAGATAGAGAGATGCAATGGATTGTAGGGAAGAAAACAGGGCATGAAATAATTCACATTTATGTTGTCTAAGCAAACCAAATAGTAGGACATAATTTCACATATATGATGGCTAATTAAACATGATAGCATGACACAATTTCACATGTATGATGGCTAACTAAACATGATAGAATGACATACTTCAAAATATGATGACTATGTAAACAGGATGACATGATATAACTATAGGATGTGTCTATTAAAGTGGTTGGCATGCCATAAATCATGAACATGCCGTCGATGGAAACAAGATGGCATGATATAATTCACGGATAGAATGACATAATTTAAAATATGATGACTATGTAAATAGGATGAGATGATATAACTATGTTATGTCTTTAGAAAATGGGTTGGCATGCCATAATTCAGATACATGCTGTCTATGTAAACATCATGGCATGACATAATTCAAATATATGATTTATATACTAAGGAAGTGAGCAGAGGGCAATCACATATATGATGTGTCAACTAAGGAGATGGCATTCAATATTGTGTATATGATGTAAAAACTAAGGATTGCAATACAACATATGCATTATATGAGTAATATAACCCTGCCAAGTTTGAGCATACACCTCAGGGGGATAATAGGACTGGTCATCAGCCTCTGAATCCTCATCTAAAGAGCTATCTGTAACCAGCAAGATATCTGCTTCAGCAGGTAGCATTGTCTGCTCTCAAGACCTTGTTTTAACTCCATATTTCTCCATCACCAATTCAAATGGCTGATGCACAGGAAGAGCAGTTGAATATACAAACATTATCGACAAAAGCAATGAGAAATACAAAAAAAGGACGTCATGATATAATTCACATATATGACGCTTGCCTAAACAGCATGGCATTGCATAATTCACATACATAATGCCTTGCAAAAAGATAACATTGCATAATTCACATATATAATGTCTTGCAACAAGATGGCATTGCATAATTCACATATATGGTAATTAGACACTAAACAGGTGGCATTCACACAAAGCATGTCTAAACTAAGCAAATGACATAGCAATGCAAGATACCATACACAGGATATGAGCAACATAACCCTGCCAAGTTAGTGCATGCACCTCGGTGGGGAAATATGACTGATCATCTGTCTATGAATCCTCCTCTGAGGAGCTATCGGTAACTAGCAAGACATGCGCTTCATCAGATAGCATTGTCTGCTCTGAAGACCTTGTTTCCACTCCAGATTTTTCCATGACCGTGTCGAATGGCTGATGCACAGGAAGAGTAATTGAATGTACTAAAATTGTTGACAAATTTAACACATAATAAAAAAATGATGGCATGATATAATTCACATATAAGATGACTGGCTAACCAGGGTGGCATTGCAAAATTCACATATATGATGCCTGGCTAGACAAGATGGCATTGCATGATTCACATATATGATAAAGAAACTAAACAGATGGCATTGACACAAAGCATGTCTAAACTAAGCAGATGACATCTTTAATGTATACAGTAAGCAATGCAAGGCACCATATGCATGATATTACCAGCATCAGCATACCAAGTTAGAGCGAAGACCTCATGGGGTAAATAGGAGTGGTCTTCTCCTTCTGAATCCCCCTCAGAACAGTTATCTTCCTCTTGATTACGATCCGAAATGGGTGGAGGGGGGCTGCCTTTGCGCCCACCATGGAATGATGTCTGCATGAAATTTTATTGCCACGCAAGGCTCGTCTCTTTTGCTCTACATGATCATTTCCATTGTGTACAATAACTGGCATGCATAGGAATAAAACATAGTGAGATTATGTAAGGAGTGCATGCACAAATCCAGAGTGATGGTAGCAAACTGTGGATAGACCCAAAACCAATGATAGTAGGCAGATAATAGCTTTAGTTAAAAAATACAGATAGTGGCTCCTTTAATGTTTGTTTGCACCCAACATGAAACTCATAGTAGACACCGGAGATTAACCAGATAGTAGACATATAGTACTGATTGGTGCCCCAATATGTACCCCACAACCATTTAAATACTCAAGTTTCAGCATTAGTTTGGACCTGACTCAGAGTCTAATAGGTGAACACGACGATAATGTAGCATGTCATCATATTAAGCGACGCATAACGTAAGCAGACACGGAAGAGTGCGACCTCTCTTGCGGACCCGTGTAGTCCTCAAGGTCATCTGCTCAGTTGATGATGGTAATGCAGTTGTCGTGGCTGCCGGTGGCAGGAAAGAAGATCTGAGGCGGCGAAAGACAGTCTGGAGAGCGGATCCCTGCTGTGGTGAACCCTTCCGTTGTTGGAGCAGCTGAGCTGGGGTGGAACACAGCGCCGCAGGAGCAGGACAAACCACACAAGGTTTTCTTTGAAACATATCTGTAATAGAAGTAATTGAGTAAGGGCTTGTTTGAATCTGAGGATTCTAACAATGCAGGGAGAGGAAATAGACATGAATAGGATAGGAATGCACGTGCAAAATAGAGAATTTAAAAACACAAGATTTCTGCCAATCTGGGTGTTTGATTCACAACAATTGGAAGATCACAGGATGCAAAAAAGCATGGTGAGATTAAGTCAAACCACAAGAAAATGTACGGTTATAATGCTATTATGCTACTATCTCTCAGTTTGTGCTTGATGAATAGGAATATGAAAAGGAGGAGAAGTGGAAATTAGAATTCCTACGGGTTTTCTTCCAAGGAGACACTAAAGGAACAAATCCTACAGTTTTCCTTTGCTCCATTACTTTGCACCAAATTCATGAAAAGTAGTACCATAGGAAACTTTCCAATTCCGATGTTTTTCATTCACTTTTCCTTTCAAGCACTGGCAATTCTAGTAGGCAGGCTTGAGCAAGGAAAATCCTACACTAGAAAAATGTTTTTGTGCTACTTCTATTACTTTGGACCCAAGCCACTGCCATACTAGCTCAACTCCCAGTCCCATCGACAAATGCACAGCTCAAACGCACAAAGATAAATAATGATGGCGTTCAAGAGAGTCCATCACGGATAGCTAAGTTGCCTGGTACCTCACTGCTTGTCGTGTAGTAGGATAAAATAATCGTATTTCCCGTTACTACGAGTGCTCAGTGGACAATATATATAACATGTAGAGTAAAAAAGAGATGCAACAAGTGTACAACCTCTTTAGCAAAGCCATGTCGATCTCAGCGTGATTGGGTTGGCCGGTGAGGATGCTCCGGCTGACTTGGCTGTCGAAGGAGCGGAAGAAGATCTTAGGCGTCTGGAGATGGAGCCCGAGGTACTGCTCCATTGTGATGGAGGGTTTCGTCATTGGATCAGCTCCGGTGAGTTGTACGACGCCGAGGCTGAAGCAGGACAAGAGAGACAATGAACAACGTTTACCTGAGTGGAATTCTAATAGCATCTGCAATACATGACGTAAAATACATAACCACAAAGTGCTAGATGTAAAATACATTAGCCGCTCATCTCTGAACTTAACTATCGAAACTGAATTTAACTGTTGAAACTGAACTTAACTGTCGAAACTGAACTTAACTGTCGAAACTGAATTTTGATGTCGAAACTGAATTTTGCTGTCGAAACTGAACGCACTAGCAAGGTGAGGCTACACGTCGGTCAACTGACTTTTTCATTTCTGGTCAGTCGATTTTGCAGCCGTTGGATATGAAATCAAGGGCCTGCAGTTCATCTTCAACCTCCACCCCCCTGAGCCGCCAGCCACGACCGGCCAAACAGCAGCCCCCCGCCACCTGCGGCCAACGGTGCACCGCCCCGCCCGCCCCGAAGACACTCCCCACCGCAGGTCCGCCGCCACCCCGGCCATCCATCTAGCCCCCCCCCCCCCGTGCCGAGCTTTTTCTCCGACGATCCCCACGCCACCACCCCGCCAATGCCCTGCCACCGCCGACGACCACCGCCCCATCCTGAACCCTAAGATAGATAGTGGGGTACCTCTCCGACGAGCCCCCCTCCCTGCTGCGGCTGGTTCTTCCTTCACCCCGGCGAGCCCCCCCACCCCACCCCCTGAAAATCGATTGACCCAAAGGTCGATTCAGTCGACTGAAGTGTAGCTAAATCGAAGCAGCATCGCAAGCAAGAGCAAGAACGAGAACAGCAGCACGAGCAAGAGGAATAGCAAGAGCAGACCAGGCAGGGGACCGAGAGCAAGAGCAGAGCAGCAGCGCGAGCGAGAGCTAAAGCAGCAGCAGCTCCTACTGATGTGGACGTCGCCGCCGAGGGAGCGACGCCGTGGAGGAAGTGGCCGGTGATGCCGCCATGAATGGAGCCGCACCGTGTCGGCTCAGGACCGAGCGCCGGTAGCACCGTGAGATCGAATAAAGAAGAAAATGTGGCGATTAGTGTACAACCTCTTTGGTGGCGCCGATTAGGCAGCAGCTTCATCCGAGGAAACGGTGATGATGATGCTCTTCCGGTGGTGCAGTTGAAGACAACGGTGTGGGAATGGAGGTGGCGCGAAAGACGAGGGGAACGTCGGGGCAGCTACTTGGAGGTGGAGGACGGGGTGGCTGAACCGGTGGGACGATGAGATCGACGACGGATCCTTATCCGGTATGGTGGATGAGGGACGTCGAGGTTTTGCTGTGGACGACGTTGTCGGGGAAGAGGCTCCGACTGGGTGGTGGATGAAGCAGGGTGTGGGGTTTCGTCGCGGGTTTTCGCGGCCTCGCTGTATGAATGGGTGGGCGGATGGGATGGCAGTTGGGAACCATGGCTTAGTGACGCGCTTGTCCAAAATGTGGGGTAAGTTACAAAAGTACCCCCACCGATTTGAGGCGGTTCTTTCGGTTCAGGGGTACCACAGGCATTTTGCGTGTCGGGATTTCACAGGAGGTGGGAGTTTTCGCACGCGTTGTAATTTCAGAATAGCAAGGCACGGGTTGAGATGGAGGGAGTTGTCGGAGCACAATGAGACAAATATATATCTTAAATATTTCGGGCTAACAAGGCGCGTGTTGAAGAGGCAGGAGTTTCGCAGCACGATAGACAGAGACGCTAGCTTGAATTTTCGGCATAACAAGGTGCGGCTTGAAATTTCGGAAGAACAAGCTTAACCTGTACCCCCCAAAAAAGACAATTTGCACCTCAACACGCACAACACACACACAAACACCATTTAGACTAGAGTAAGGTACACGTGCATTGCACGCATGAGATTTGGCAACCAAATTATGAATAAATACCACATTATAGCATGCAAGCTTTGAGTCATATATGCATGATGTAGATGTTCGTTTAATTCTTATAGTTCATTTCATTCAAAATCATCTAGCTTTTATAAGAAAGCTAATCTATTTTAAGATTCATGGAATTGTGCGTTGTAAGACATAAAGTAAAAACAAATAATGGCAAATCATGTAGAAAAACATTTGGGAAATTCTGATACAGAAGATTCGAGAACAAATAAGAAGTGCTTGTGTTTTGATGTTTGCGCATTATGCTTAAGTTCAACCATGGAGTCTTCTAGATTATACATGTGGCGAAATCTGGTGGAATCTAGATGATATCCAACGACCAGTAGTGCTCAAATTTGCCATCTTTGGACCATCGGATTCGCCTCATCCAACGACCATCTTTCAAAGTTAAAGTTACCTGCACACAATAAAAAAAATATAAAATATAAAAAATATATATATAGGGGTATAGATATAGGTATGTGATGTGAAAGCCGCCCATCATCTCCAATTAGAATAGTGTGTCCATGCACGGATGCGACGTGGCCAAATGATGTCTGCCATCAGTATCTCAAATTCAAATCAGTCTGACCTTGTTCAATGTGTATACATTACAACATGCTCGTTTCCAAACCACACCGCGCAGATCTCCGATACATTCATGCATGCATGGGTTTCAAACATCATGATCTCTTATTCAAATATTTGAATTCAACTTTACATTGATTATGACTTGACCTATTATTTTACACCCACATAGTAGTCTTCTCTTTATAATTGTACCACTAACTTTCTCTCGTGCATGCATGCACACACACTACCAGTCGGCATTATTCATCGCACGCATGCAATCTTTTTCTTCAGGTCGGTCTCCCATGAAGGCACACACCCACACACATCCCCCTCTCCATCATATCGGGCATTCTTTATCTCTCACGCGTGCATGCGCAACGATCGATGTTCCTCTATGTATGAGTGTATATAGCTAGGTCTTTCATAGTTTTCCACACAAACCGATCAATCGATATATCCAGTGGGGTCTCACCCTCTTTCCCACGTCCACATCGATCAATCTATACCTCTCTATATAGGATTAACATATATAGCTAATACACCCACATTAATTATATATCCAACATCCCCCTCTCATCATCCATGCCTTCCGCTTCATCTCTCAGACGCGTGCACAATGGCGAAGACAGGGGGCAGTAAGGGCCCTGCCCCCCCTAACATCACTATATATCGAAGCTAATATGAATGTGATCATTAGACAATTGCTGCTAAAAATGGTTTAAGTTCATGAATTGACCCTCCTCGTAAACGATTAGCAATGCTTGCCCCCCTAGCTCATTTATTTTTCATGGCTCCGCCACTGCGTGCAACAGCGCACGTGTTCGCCCCCCTCTCTCTAAATATCGATCTCACACTTGTGCATTCCTTCATAGTCTCCCTCCACTCAGCCCCTCGCACCATCTTCTAGCCCCCACCGGATTTTGCCACATGTACAATCTAGCAGACTCCATGGTTGAATTTAAGCATAATGCACAAACCTCAAAACAACAGTGGTTCTCTTTTGTTCTAGAATCTTCCGTATCATAACTGGCCAAACTTTTTTTCTAGTTGAATTTCCATTATTTGTTTTTACTTTATGCTTTACAATGCACAATTCCATGAATCATAAAATAGATTAAGGGCTTCTTTGATTCAAAGGATTCTCAAAGGAATTTTGGACGATTCTAATCGTTAGGAATTTTTCATATCTTGGTTGTTTGATTCGTAGGATTGTAAACTATAGGAATTTTTCCATATGATTCATTTGCACTAGATTTCATAGGAAACATCCCATCCACTCCAACCTCTTTGAAAAAATTCTGTGTTATTTCTATGCACAATCAAACACTCGTACAATCATGTAAGATTCAAGACGACATTCCACTATAATCCCATGTTTTTCCTATTCCCGCGTTCTTAGCTTTTTTATAAAAACTAATTGATTTTGAATGAGATGAACTATAAGAATTAAAAGAAGGGCTACATCAGGCATATATGACTCAGAGCTTACATGCTATAGTGTGGTATTTATTCATAATTTGGTTGCAAAATCTGATGCGTGCAATGCATGTGTACCTTACTAGTACTTCGAGTATGTGCAAAACACGTAAATTAGAATACCAATGGCACGCTACACAGTGTCTCTCTTATAGTTCATGAAGCCACGTGGCACATGTGGAGGCGTTGTCGCGACCTCCTTGCGTGGATTGATTACAGTGACGTGCTGCTGGTTCCAGAAGAATGTACTCGTCCTCTGAGGGAGTACTGGATTAGGGGGTGTCCGGATGGCCGGACTAAGACCTTTGGCCGGACTCCCGGACTATGAAGATACAAGATTGAAGACTCTGTCCCGTGTCCGGATGGGACTTTCCTTGGCGTGGAAGGCAAGCTTGGCGATACGATATGAAGATCTCCTCCCATTGTAACCGACTCTGTGTAACCCTAGCCCTCTCCGGTGTCTATATAAACCGGAGAGTTTTAGTCCGTAGGACGAACAACAATCATACCATAGGCTAGCTTCTAGGGTTTAGCCACTCCGATCTCGTGGTAGATCTACTCTTGTACTACCCATATCATCAATATTAATCAAGCAGGAGTAGGGTTTTACCTCCATCGAGAGGGCCCGAACCTGGGTACAAACATCGTGTCCCTTGTCTCCTGTTACCATCCGCCTAGACGCACAGTTCGGGACCCCCTACCCGAGATCCGCCGGTTTTGACGCCGACATTGGTGCTTTCATTGAGAGTTCCTCTGTGTCGTCGCCTTTAGGCCCGATGGCTTCTTCGCTCATCAATCACGAGGCGGTCCGGGATGAGATCTTTCTCCCCCGACAGATCTTCGTATTCGGCGGCTTCGCACTGCGGGCCGACTCATTCGGCCATCTGGAGTAGATCGAAAACCACGCCCCTGGCCATCAGGTCAGGTTTGAAAGCTTAAACTACACTGCCGACATCCACGGGGACTTGATCTTCGACGGATTCGGGCCACGATCGGGCGCGCCGCACTGTCTCGATGGGCATGATCTAGCTCTGCCGCCGGACAGCGACCAGAGCGCCGCTCAGGTGTTCACTCCGACCGTTAGTTCGGAGCCGACTGTGCTAGCCAGGGACGGACGGTTGGACGCCGCCCCAGGAGCCGCAATCTCTGCGGCGATAGAGCCGAATACCAGCCAAGTCCTTTGCAAGGCCGGTAACTCCATGGTGCCGGACTCCGTTCCGGACTTTGAATATTCTGCACCCCTTTCGATCGAACCCGATCGGGCTCCGATCACGGAGTTCACCGTCGCAGACGTCTTTCAGCACTCGCCCTTTGGCGATATACTAAATTCACTAAAGTTCCTCTCTTTGTCGAAAGAACCCCGGCCGGACTACGGCCGGGGTGGTTGGGATGCGGACGACGAAGTTCGAAACCCACCCACCACCCACTTTATAGCCACTGTCGAAGATATAACCGACATGCTCGATTTCGACTCCGAAGATATCGATGGTATGGACGCCGATAAAGGAGACGATCAAGAACCAGCACCTATAGGGCTCCAGAAAACCACCTCATCATACGATGTATGCATGGTGGACACATACAACAGAAACGATAACAAGGACCAAAAGGATGCGGCCAGGGATTGCTCCCCCAAAAAACTATCAAAGCGGCGGCATAAGCGCAAGGCCAAGCCCCACCTCCACAAAGACCCAGCCATAGAGCATGCCATCGATGAACATGTCGTCGAGCATCCGTCCAAGTAGGGCGGACAATCCGAACAACCAATACACGGGAAAGATAATAGCCCGGACGACCTCACACCAGACAAATTGCTGGAACATCAGAACCTCCACCAAAGGCTCGTCGCCACTGCACGTAGCCTGAGAAAGCAGAAGCGGAGGCTCAAGACGGAGGAAGATGCACTCAGGATCAGATGGGGAAAAGTACTCAATACCGCACACAAGTACGGCAGTAGTCCTCACACAAAGAGCTATCCGAAGCGGAAACTACTACCGGAATTTGACGAAGAGGCCATAAAGCCCCCACAGTCAAAAAATAAGGAAGCCACAAGGTCGTATAGACGATCCTACAATCAATCTCATGCATCAAAGGACGCCGCACTCAATACGGCGCGCGATCCGTCCAAAAATTTGCATCAGAAAACTGGCCCAACCAGATCCATCTATAGGCCAAGAAAGGAAGCTCCAATGAGTGACGCAACGCAAAAAATACCCGAACATCGCGGCACGCCTAAATACAGGGGTGCCGCACACCCCCTATGTTTTACCGATGAGGTGCTGGATCATGAATTCCCATCCGGATTCAAGCCAGTGAACATAGAAGCATACGATGGAACAACAGACCCTGGAGTCTGGATCGAGGACTACATCCTCCACATACACATGGCCAGAGGAGACGACCTCCACGCCATAAAATACTTACCCCTTAAGCTCAAAGGGCCAGCCCGACATTGGCTTATAAGCCTTCCCGAAAACACCATGGGAAGTTGGGAAGTGCTTGAGGATGCTTTCAGGGCAAATTTTCAAGGGACCTATGTCCGACCCCCGGATGCAGATGACCCGAGTCATATAACTCAGCAGCCCGGAGAGTTAGCCTGGAAGCTCTGGAACAGATTCCTTATCAAAAATAATCAGATAGTCGACTGTCCGGACGCAGAGGCCCTAGCAGCTTTCAAACATAGCGTCCGAGACGAATGGCTCGCCAGACACCTCGGCCAAGAAAAGCCGCGAACAATGGCCGCGTTAACAAGCCTCATGACCCGCTTCTTTGCAGGAGAGGATAGCTGGTTGGCAAGAAGCAGCACCAGCGACCCGAATACGTCTGAACCCAGAGATGGGAACGGGAAGCCGCGCCGTAACAAAGAACCGCGCCGGATAAAGGACAACAACCCGATGAGCACGACAGTAAACGCCAGATTCAAAAGCTCTCGGAAAAATCAGAAAAAGCTGCTCCCAAAGACGATAGGGACGAGCTATCCAACCTCAACAAAATTTTGGACAAAACATGTCAAATCCACAGCACTCCGGGGAGACCTGCAAACCATACCCACAGAGATTGTTGGGTCTTTAAGCAGTCCAGCAAGCTCAACGCCGAACACAAGGGGCTCAACACACCAAGCGAAGATGACGATGCACCCCACGAGCAGAACACCGGAGAACAAAAGAAGTTCCCACAAGAAGTCAAGACAGTAAATCTACTTCATGTGACGAAAGGGAAGAGCAGAACGGCACCTACAACGACAAGCGCTGTACAGCCAGCCCGGCAGGAGCAACCCCACTAGTTGTTACAACCAATCACCTTCGATCATCAGGATTACTCTAGAGGAGACCAGAACGCAGGCTGGACTGCCTTGGTCTTAAATCCAATCATTAACGGACTCCAATTTACAAACGCCCTTATGGACGGCGGCAGCGACTTGAACCTGTTATATCAGGACACAGTCCGCAAACTCGGGGTAAACCCAGCCGTAATCCACCTTGGCAACACCTCTTTTCAAGGAGTAACACCAGGTTCGGATACCCAAAGTATGGGTTCCCATACGTTAGAAGTCATGTTCGGATCACCCGACAACTTCCGAAGCGAAAAGCTAACATTCCACATCGCCCCATTCGTAAGTCGCTATCAAGCGCTACTGGGACGTGAAGCTTTCGCCCGCTTTAATGCAATACCGCACTACGCATCCCTTACACTTAAAATGCCCGGTCCAAAGGGCATCATTTCATTACAAGGGAACATAAATTGACCCCCAAAGTACGGGCAGGGGTGCGGCTGCCTAGACAACCGCCCACAAATCCAGCCCTACTATCCCGGACACGGCTCGACGAGTCCGGCGTCAACATGCTTAATAGCCGCATACCCTCGTGCAAGGGGCTCGGTGTGCTCACGCCCGAAGACAATACGACCCAACTCTTGCTTCAAGTATATTTTGTTTATTTCGATATAGATTTTCTCGCACGCTTATTTTTTTGCTAAGTTCCTCTCTTTCGCAGACGAAGATCGTGCTATACCCGTCCAGGATACGGCACAACAGAGACACAGGCGCAGACGTGTAGCAGGGACCCGTTCCAAGGATTTTTTCAGATTAAGACCCTACGTAAACCTTTTTTACTGTCTCTTATTGATAACATCCCCCGGTTTTCTCTATAGCCGAGGAGGAGGCTGGCGTCTTGGCATGTGGCCACGCCAAAATTTTTGCACATACCTGGACACCAGGGGCTTTTTTTACCAAGGGCTCTATTTCGGCCCGTCTTCATAAAGACCGAATACCTTAGGGAGTGTTTGGCGTCGCGAGTTTGGCCCTATATGCATCGGCTCCGAATCATGTCTTTGGTCAAATGTTGGGTTTGCCCGGCTCCTGTGTTTTGCTGCCTTATGTTCCGTTATATCGGCTAATGCGGCACCAGGAGAACTACTATGATTGTGCCCCGGTTCGGCCGGGTGAGAACCTCAGTAGAGAAAGCCAAAAACTGACTGTCATGATATAGCGAGAGACTGGTCAACCACTCGATGACTTTCGGAATCTTTAGGATTCCCCCGCATTAACGAAGGGCCGCTTCTCGGTCAGGCACACTCGCGCCCCGAATTCGGGCGAGCGCGGTGCCCCTAGGGGCTATTCAGTAGTCCCACTGTCAAACTCCTATGGCTAAGTGAAAGTGATAAAGCATTATAGTCTGGTGGCCTAGTTCGCCGCGCCACCACCTCCTTTGTAGGACCAAGACGTTGGATTAAGTGTGAAAAGGCGCCTTTTTGCGCACACCCCCGCATTCTATGCGTGGGGGCTGAAGCCAACGACTGCCATCTTTCAGGTTATATACAAATATATACATTAAACGGCCGCACAGGAGGCATCATGATTCTTGCAAGCACAAGTATAAAAAAGCTTTTTTTCATAAAAACACAATTCGTCTTACAAATAGTATAAGCTATTCGAACACAACATGCTTCGAGCACTGCGACTCTATTATACGAGCGCCAGGAAGCACTTCCTCAAGATAGTGCTTGGCAGGTACTCGGATTTCGTCCGAATCCTGGGACGCAACAATACTGGCCTTCATATCTGCCCAGTATGTTTTGACACGGGCAAGAGCCATCTGTGCGCCCTCTATGCATGCCGACCTCTTCATTGCATCAGCATGCGGCACCGAACCAAGGAACTGCTGCACCAAGCCAAAATAACTCTTCGGCTCCGGCTTCTCCGGCCACAGACGACTCGCAACATACTTCGTGGCGAGTCTGGATGATCTGTTCAGCTCCGCCCAGGCAGCCAAACAGTCGGATACTGATAGTGGGCGTTCTGGATTGTGGTACTGCGACCAAAAAAGCTCCTCCAATTCATGGTCACCTCGGCTGCGAAAGTGTTCGGTCGCGTCCGCCGCACTAGCGGCCAAATCCAGATAAGCGTTTTCCGAACTCCACTGCCGGTCTAATGGAGCATACTTGGGGTCTCCGAACTTCATCCGCAGCATATAAGGCTTTCCAGCCGTGATATCTCCGGCCTGACGCAGCTCCTCCTTCATCGCTCTCATGGCAGAGCGAGTATCCTTGGCTTCGGCAGTGATCTTTTCAAGATCCTTCTGAGCCACCCTATCTTCTTCTTCAAGAAATCTACAGCGGTCGGTAGCATCCTTCAATTTTATGGCCATCTCGGCCATTTCCCTCTTGCTCTGGCAGTGAGCAGCCTGTTCGGCTTTTAGCTCTTCAGCCGCTTTAACGGCAGACACATCACTCTTCTTTGCTTGCTCCTTTGCTCGGGCAAGTTCTACCCGAAGGTTCTCCACGGCAGCAGCACCATCTACATACAACATATATAAGGCCCGAGCATCAAGCTCCTATTACTGGGTGTCTTTTGAACATACCTTGAGCCTCGTCTAGCCGCTTATGTACAAGCGCGATGTCGGCATCTGCTACGTCAAGTTGCCGCTTTAGTTCGGCAGATTCATCAGTCCGGCTAGCTACCGGACGCCTCACCACCTTCATGGAATAGGCGACACATTATAACTGGGGTTATGATCCTCTGTGCGCCGTCACTCGTGACGACACACAGAGTCTCAGGGGCTACTATTCATACAGGGCACATTTAATATGCGGCTCTACCAAAAGGTACACCTTTTTACATACCTCAAAGCCTGTTAGTAAACTCCTGGCAGCCTCGCACAATCCGCTTTCCGTGGATGAAATCCTTCCAATCACCGTATCCATCAACATACGGTGTTCTTCTGAGATGGACGCCCTACTAAGCAGATCCTTCAGCCCCTCCGCCGGCGTGCAAGAGGGTGCCGGACTAGTCCGACGACCTTTTCCAGGGTCCGGACTTGAAAAAACCCTCCGGGATGATACCTCGGGGTCGCCAGCCTCGTGATACGGTGGAACAAGGGGAGGCGTTTCGCTTTCTATCATCTCTGGACGAAGATCCCCTGAAGATGAGCTCTGCTGAGAAGGGTTGAGATCCGAACTGCAAGATAATGTTTCGGTTATTGTCCTCAGGAATAAAACATGAATGTGATTCATTATGGAACCCCTCCCTTCACTTACGCCTCGGGGGAGAGCGGGTCCCCTTTAGGGGGCGATTCGGCTGGGGCGTTCTCCGGTGCCGAGCCCTCTGACGAAGATTTCTTTCCCCGTTTTGAGGTTATCACCTCCGGGTCTTCCGAGGTAGTCCTTTTCTTTCCCTGATCGGGAGAATTTTCGATTCTTCCCTTCCTAACGGCCTCCTTCGTGGAGGCGGTAGCTCCTTGGTTCCCCCCTTCGCCTTCCGCCAACGGCGCGGCCTCCAGCATCCTGGTTAGCATGGGATTCGGCACGGTCTCGGGCAGGGGGGCTGGACACCTGATAAGCTTTGCCTTCTGTAACGCCCCGGATACGACTTTCCATATTCGTAACTCCAACTCTTGCCTTTTTCGGAGATGTGTTTTGATTTTTCCTTCGTGGTTGGGTTTTTGTCTTTTGTTTTGCATTTTGTTCATGTCTTGCATTTCATCTCATGGCATCTTGCGCATTGCATCGGCATCGTTTTCTTAAAGCTTGCATCCGCTCGTAGTTACCGCTCCTCGCTTCCCTCCGTTGCGTTCGTTGACCCTTTCGAGACCAACTGTGTTTTCGGTTCCCTCTTGTCAAACCACCTAACCTCTCTTAGACCCCCTCGCGTGCGTGTCCGAAACCTCCCCCGAACCCGACCCGAGCAGTCGTCACCATTGGATCCAGATCATCCCAAAATATCTATAAATCATCTCCGTTTTCTTATTTGGACCCCTAGCCTATTTTTCTCGACCGTCCAATTCTGATCGGGCGTACCGAGTTAATCCCAACCCTAATCCCCTACCTATATAAACAACCTAACCCTAGACCCACTCCCTCATTTCCCTCCTCGCGCCGCCACCCAGTCTCCACCTTCCTCGGGATCCTCCCTGACCAATCGAGCCAGCCGACGGCCTCCCCCCAACCTCGGGATCTCCTCCCGATCCACCTGTGCCTCTTCTTCCGCGCCCAGCCACTACTCGTCATCGATCCATCCATCCCAAACCAACCAGCCTCCACCTTCACCAATCCAACCACCGAGCACCCGCATGGCCGTCCTCTTCTTCAAATCAAGGCTCCAGCCGTCGGATCCGGTTCCCCTTAGCAACCACATCGAGCTCCGGCCGGTCCAGCCTCGTGCCTTCCCCGCTGTCCCTCGCCGAAGCTAAGCTCTGTCCGCGCACCAAGCTTCTGTTGCAGCCGCTGCTGCTCCTGTTCGTTAGGAGTTGACGAGGCAGATAGCTCGCTCGCGTCCCCTGCTTCGTGCACGTGGGCATCACAGCCGTAGCCCAGCTGACGCCTTCCTTCGCGTCCTGCCGTATCCACGAACCCTCCCCATCGCCTGCATCTCCTGCGGCAGCACCGCCATGCCCGCACGCCTATGGCGAAGCTCCGGTGAGCCAAGCCGCGCCCGTGCACCTGTTTCTTCCTTCTCCTTCACCTTCTATCTCTCACACGTCTCCCTCTCTCTTTGATGCGTCCACAGGAGGAGCATCACCCTCGCCGGAGACCTCCAGCGCCACCCTCTGCCTCGCGCGTCCGCGCGCCTGGGACGCTGCCCCTTCGTCCGTTGACCAAGAGCGGCCATCTCGAGCCGATCCCCTGCCGCTCGTCTGTGTTGACCGTTCCACCCCAGCGCCTGGGCCAGCGGCCACCGGCTCCAGCCTCCTGCTCCACCGACCAGGCCAAAGCCCATGGGTGAGCAGCCCCCCAGCGCCTCTCTGTTTTTTTCACCGATTGGGCCAACCAGATTCAGCCCGTTGTGTTTTCCCCTGCTGCGAATTTAGACATTATCCAGAGTATTACAGATTTGCAAAAAAACCCTCATGCTTCATACATGTAATAACTAATTAACCGTGCATCGGAATTAAACAAACTTTATATGTAAAATGCTTAGAATTTTGTGAAACCGACCAAGCTAGACTGCCCCGCCCTCTAGCCTTTTAAAAATGTATACTTTTGCACAGCAGTAGTATCAATAGATTGCGCCATGGAGCAAAACTTGAAATTAAAAAAAGGCGGTACATATAGAGAGCGCCCGTCGCCAAATTATGCATATAGTACTATCAAAAAGGCTAGTCACAATAATGATGTCCAGCACAACCCACCCCTCAAATAAAACTAAGCATCCTGGAATTCTTTGACAAAACTAAGCACCCTGAAATTCTTTGACAACTAAACTGCTGGCTATATGATGTTGGCCATATATATTGTACGTAGATAATGTGAAGAAACGAGTGGTAGTAATATACCAACTAAAAGATGAAATGTAAGAAATACTACTATGTACATACTTAAGAATTAAAGTAACGAGAAGAAACATAACATAGTTCTGCTGGGGGCTCAGCACAACACACCCCTCAAATGAAATTAAGGACACCTGAAATTAAACTTTGCAACTATTCCGATAGACACTGCATTAGAACCACCATGAGCAACGACATTGCCACCTTACTCGGAGTCCTCGTCCACGTCCTCGACTTCGTCCTTGTACCTCTTCCTCTTGGCCGATACTTCTTTGCTTGAACCGCACACTTGGATGTTGCTCTTAATCCAACCCTTGTAGATATTGAAGCAAAGGTAGCCATCCATTGCAACGTAGTGGATGTGGTCTATATCTAGTACATTCCGCTGCCATGAATGACGATGAAACGTGTATGGAGGTTTCTCCAGTTTACCGTACGAAGGATGAACCATGGCTCCTGCCAGGGTCAGCATTGAAGGCTGACGAGAGGACACCAACCGATTCTTCTGGAGGTCAAAGGTGTTTCCTACAATGAGGCATATCCGACGCAGGACTTCTTTGTCGTTACCAAAGTCTACAGTAACGAATTTGACTAGGTTGCTCTCAAGGAAGTCATTAAAATCCTGACACTCAACGTCGACATGGCATATGTGGTACACCAAGCATAAGTCATGCACACAAACCTGGATCACGGCGGGCTTCTTCCTCTCTTCGTCCTTTAGATCCTTCTCTCGTCCCAGGACTGTGGTGTACTCAACATCTAGCCCAGCGACCCACTCATCATCTGAGTCTTCGAACATGCGTCTGAAGTGAGAAAGGCATCCTTTCACCGTCGCGGAAGAACGGGTGTAGATGACGTCGAACTCATCGCCGGTGATGGTTCTAACTTTGTACTCACCGCCGATCAGGGGGATTTGGGACGCCATGGATTTGGGAGGAGGGTTAGGATTAGTGGAACTCCCGTAATGTGAATGGACGGGACGACTAGGAGCGAACCACCGTAGTATTGAAGGACGTGCAGGGACGAGTAGGAGCGAACTGCCAGCGTGCGAACAGCAGGGTAGTGGCTTTCCATTCTCCCATTATACGGGCTTTTGAGAGCTCTTGGATCTGAGCTTGAATGGTTACATGGCGTGATTCTAGACCTATGGGTGAATATCCTATCCTGGAGGGTTATTCTGCAAATTTTCAGCAACGTAGCATGCGACCGTTTGATCTCAAATCCAAGGGCTATCAGCAGTCCGTATCATGGCCGCGCCTACCACGACCGTCGCGTCGCTCGTGCAGTCGCGCCCTTGGAGATTTAACACGGTGCGTTAGGCTATCTGATGTTGGCATGTCATACATAGTCATCACTTAGTCACTCATACTACAACAAGGTTTTGGCTATAAGGTTGGCTATAAGTGTTTTTTTACTTCTCTCTATCTCTTTCTTCGTACTCCCTCCATCCCATAATATAAGAACGTTTTTGACACTAGTGTAGTGCCAAAAACGTTCTTATATTATGGGACACAAGGAGTACTAGTATTTATTGCATTTGCCAAGGTGTGACCTCTTGCAATGAAATGGTGTTGCTAAGTTTGTTTCATTTAATTAGCTATAGACTCAAAATTGTCTTTTCACCTAGGTAGACGCGCTTAGCACCATTTCTTCCTTGGGTCACCAAACTAGTCTCTCTCTTCTTGATTAACTTGCCACATCAGACTTTATGCCCTATGTGGCAAGCTTAAACACCTGTAGGAGCAAGTAAGTACAATAGTGCACTTTACATGGCATTTTTGCATATGTGGAGGAAAGAGAGGCAAGGAAAAAGTGGAGAAGTGGGCACTCATGCAAGAGCCAGCCTCTACGACATGGTAGAGCATTGGGAGAGGCACCTGTATGGAGGTGGTCAGGAATTGGGAGACTCACACCGGTCGTAGCGCCGCAGTTAAAATGATAATGGCAAGTCAAATCACGGGGCTCCACCTGTCCAGCAGTAACTCGCTGTCAAATCAGACAACCCTACGTTTGCAGAAGCCTACTCCCTCGTCTTCTCGCGTCTCTGTCGAACCAACTAGGCGGAACTGCCCCGCCACCTACCGCACAGGAAAAGCCCCGCCCTCGACTTTTAAATAGTATACAGTATACTAATTTTATATCCATGGATTGCGCCCGTGCCATGGAGCAAAGCGTCTAGAAAACGGCGGTACACATGTACGGATTATACAGCACACCCATTGCATTCGTGTCGCACCCCAGACGGTCGGTCGGTCTGGCACGCTGCTCTCCGAATGGAACGTGCGTCATATTGCGTTTGCACAAATATGTGGGATGGCAATTGAGAACTGACCATAGGCACATTCCCCGGCCCCACAAGTCGGGTGACTTAATAGAAGAGGGAGACGAGTGATAGTACTAGAGAAGTGTTGTACTACATTGGTGCCTGGACGATCCCTGCAAGACACGGAAGATCAGTTCGTCCATGCATGTGACCAGACTCCAGCAGACACGCCTGGATTGGCTATCGTCTACATATCGTGCAGGCTGTGTTGTACATGGCTGTAGTTGTGGTGAGAAATCTAAAAAAAGGTTTCTTGTCATCTCGCAAAATTAGGTATCATGTGCTTCGGATCACTGCGAGGGTTAAACAGCGACAACTAAGTTGGGCTAGTCATTGGGGGCACATGCACGAACAGTGACTACTCGGCTGCCATCTAGGTCAAGCTGGCTATGTTAATTAGGACATCTATCGACATGCCCCTTTTCTACGAGTTTATCTTTAATTTGAGCTTTGTTCCTCGTCTAGTTTCTCCGTCGGGATTCATGTTGTCTCCTTTGGGTAGTGAGGTTATGATTTCTTGTCATGTGGCATTTTTTCGTGTTATATGTTATAATCCGGCGCTTCAGATCAAAATGACGACAACTGCGCCTCCGGGCCACGTGCATGAAGACTTCTCGACAGTCATTGACGAGGTCAAGCTGGCTCCGGTAGACAAAAGAAAACTAGTACTACTCCACTATATAGGCAGGAGCCTCCGCGCTTGCTTGCTAGTGTTGCTCTCTTCACACTGTCCGCGGCCTCTCCAGATCTAAACACGACAGCAGTGGCCTCTCTCTCTCTCTCACTCTCACTCTCTCTCTCTCTCTCTGCTCACCGTTGGTCACAGATCCAGCCGAATCCTCTCCACCGGGGAAGGTGAGAAGGTGCAACATTCACGCGTCGTCCTCGGCGACGGCTCTTACCCACTGTTGGGCGCGCCCCGATCAGCCTAGCTTGCCATTCTCTCCCAAGCATCGCTGGCGAGGGAGGGCCTCCAACCCCTTGTTCCTCGTTGTCGTAGTGTGGGCAGATCCGGCCTCCCGCCGCCCACCTAGCAACATCCCGGGGACCATCAGGTATAACTTCCTTCGAAACCTGCCTTGCTCTACTTCCCGAGCTCCTGACGTCGCTGCATTTGTATCTTTTACTATTTCTCAGGCCCCCTCGTAGATAGGATCGATCGACTGTTTGAGAACCACCTAATTTTTTTACGTTTAAGAGGTAAAACTAGTTCATACACTCGAATCTAGTACTACTTGGTTCAAACAAGGAAGAAAGGGGGCGGGGGACGGGGGAGGATTTGTTACCTGAATCTAGGACTTGGTCGAAAGAGGAAATAATGGGGGCGAAAAGTAGAAGAGACTGGCTATCCAACTGGTCTCTAGGTCTAATAGGGAAATAAAGGGAAACACAATACAAACTCAATATAAACTCGATCTATTGGTTGAAAAAGGAAAGAAAGTGGGGACTGGGGGACAAGTCAACAGAGTAAGTCCAGCACTAGATTTGCTAGCCTCACACAGTATAAGGTGGCTATACCGAACAAAAATGGGACCAACCCAAATATCATGTTCTGATGTTTGTTGCCCCGAGCCACTCTTATGTAATGCCACTGGTAAAATGTAGCAGTCGCACTGTTAAAAGTAAGGATACGTTAAACCAATGTTGTTTTCAATGTAATGCCTCCAGTAATATGAATCAATGGCACTTCTTTACATGTCCTGCTAAAATTTCCCATTAAGATAAGTTGGTTCTTTTCGTTAGAAATGCAACTGTCCTGGTCTGCCTACTCTCCTGTGCCCAAAGTAATGTCGTATTTAACGGTTGTCATAGTTAACCCTAATGCCCACACTAATACACTACAAAAAAAAGACACATCCATGACATTTTGGGCCGAATGAAATTTTTTCTGTCATAGATATGACACTTCTATGACGATAATTGTGACAGAACCCGGTATCATCATAGATGTGCTGGGCTCCTACTTCTATGACAAAAAATCATGACAGAAAATGGGCTTTACGTCCTGGGCGGGCCGGAGATGCAACTGCATGACATTCTTTGGACCGTCCATGACGGAAAAAACCATGGTAGAAGCGAGGGGGAGGAAAATTTCGGGGAGTTGCCGGTTTACGGTGGGAGGTCGGGGCCGAGCAATGCGCGTTTCTCTCGTACACGTGTGAGGCGTTGGCTCTAACTGAACCCGACCGAGGCATTGGGCTCTAACTGAACCCGAGCGATTGCACTGCAGGCTACGCGTTACTGAACCCGAGCGATCGATCGATGGTTGTTAACTGAACCCGATGGAGCGATTCCTTCGCTACTGCTGCTAACTGAAGCTGATCGATTGGATGAACAGTGAGCGTTGCGGGGGGGGGGGGGGGGGGGGGGTTGGATGAACAGTGAGCGGTGGCGTTGCCTCTGGATGAACAGGAACCCGTGGTGTGGAGGGCTAGATGAACAGTAGACGGTGGAGGGGTGGCTGTGGAGGGGTGGTTGAACAGGACCCCATGGTGTGGAGGCCTGGATGAACAGTAGACGGTGGAGGGGTGCCCGTGGAGGGGTGGTTGAATAGTAGCCGGTGGAGTAGCGCGCGGTGGAGGCTGGATGAAGAAGAGCCCGTGGAGGCTGGAGGAGGTCGACGGTAGCCCGTGGAGGCTGAAGGAGGTCGACGGTGGAGATGAACAGTATCCCATGGAGTCCCGTTTTGTGGTACGCCACACCCCTCCTGATGAACAGGAGCCCCATTTCGACCGTAGGAGGTCCGTTTTGTCCATTTTGCGGTACGCCACACCCCTCCCGATCAACAGGACCCCTGTTTCGACCGTAGGAGGTCCGTTTAGTCCGTTTTGCGGTACGCCACACCCCTCCCGATCAACAGGACCCCCGTTTCAACCATAGGAGGTCCGTTTCCTCCGTTTGGCGGTACGCCACACCCCAACAGGACCCCGTTCCAAACGTAAGAGGTCCATTTCCTCCGTTGTGCTGTACGCCAGGCCTCATTTCCATCGCCTGCTCCGTCCAGGCTGGTTGGCTCCCACGCGTTCCTTTGCCTCCCGATGAACACGACACATTCCGTTGCCTCCCCATGAACACGACGCATTCCGTTGCCTCCCCATGAACATGACGACGAAGATGTTTCTCCGTTTCGACCCAGCCATGTACGTATGCGCGAGTAGGCGTTCGAGACCCTGCCCGTATGTACGTACGTGGTCATATTTTCTTTCTTGCACCCTCGCCGCTGTACGTACGTGTCCATGCTACGTGCGCACCTCTACTACGACACGTGCGCGCCTCTACATCGACCAGTATGTACGTACACGTTCACGACCAGAATGACAACGCTACGTACGCTTCGACTAGGTGGGTCCCGACTGTCAGGCACTTCCTTGCCTGCAAAGATGTAGCTGGTGGGTCCCAGCAGTCAGGGGGGCAAATCATTTTTTTTCGAATGCACTTCCTTGCGTGCGAAGATGTAGCTGGTGGGTCCCAACAGTCAGGGGGGCGAATCGTTTTTTTGTCAGGACGCACTTCCTTGCGTGCGAAGGTGCAGCTGGTGGGTCCCAGCAGTCAGGGGGAAAATATTTTTTTGCAAAATACGGTGGCCCGTCCGGTGGGTCCCCGCTGTCAGGTGGAGGAATAATTATTTTCCGCGTAATAAGGAGGCACTTCCTTGCTGCGGCCGTGGACCCAGCTGTCAGCCTCTCCATATACAGTCCACGTCCGATGGAAGTCGTTCCTTGACCATGTTGACCACGCCGTGCCAAGAGCACCAGGGCGGTGGACGACGGCAAGGCCTAGGAAGGGGACGCCGGGGAGCCGGGGAAGACGCGACAGTGGAAGCCCGCGCGGAGAGGAGTACGAGGGTTCACTGGTTTGGCTGTCGTTGCCGCAGGGCCTGGCCAGCAATGGGAATAGTAGGGGGCGGTGAGGCCTCCATGGCAGCACATCCGGCCACGCAAAGTAGGAGCATGCGGCACGACCGACGCTGCTTTGGGTGGCTGGAGCAAGAAGAGCAGAGGTTGAAGAAGCACTACGGCCGTTGGATGGACATCGTATGGTCACTGGAGCTAGAATCGTTTATATTGACTAAGTTGACAAAGCCCTCCATCCCTGTCAACTTAGTAGGCCCACAAGTCAGCCTCCGACCAAGGTGGGTCCCAGCTAGCAGGGGGGTATTCATTTTTTGGGCGTAATAAGGAGGCACTTCTGGTGGGTCCGAGCTGACAGCAGGGGGAACGTTTTTTTCGCGAAATACGGTGGCCTGTCGGGTGGCTCCCAGCAGTCAGGGGCAAACGTTTTTTTTTGCAAAATACTGGTGGCCCGTCCGGTGGGTCCCTGCTGTCAGGTGGAGGAATAATTATTTTCCGCGTAATAAGGAGGCACTTCCTTGCGGCTGCCATGGACCCAGCTGCCAGCCTCTTCATGTACAGTAGTCTTCTGATGGAATTCGGTCGTTGACCACATTGACCACGCCGCGCCGAGAGCACCACGGCGGTGGACGACGGCGAGGCCTAGGAAGGGGACGACGCAGAGCTAGAGAAGACACGGCAGTGGATGCCCACGTGGAGAGGAGTACGAGGGTTCACTGGTTCGGCTGCGCTGCCATCGCCGCAAAATAACAGGGGGTGTGGGTGAGTGGAGTGGAGGGATGGCCTGGCTAGCGGTGGGAGTAGTATGGAGGCGGTGAGGCCTCCGCGGCACCACAGCCGGCAATGGGAGGCAGGAGCAGGTGGCACGACCAGCGCTGCTTTGGGCGGCTGGAGCAAGAAGACCAGAGGTTGAAGAAGCACTACGGCTGTTGGATGGACATCGTACGGTCACTGGAGCTAGAATCGTTCATATTGACTAAGTTGACAAAGCCCTCTGTCCCCGTCAACTTAGTAGGCCCACAAGTTAGCTTCCCACCAAGGTGAGTCCCAGCTAGCAGGGGGAGTATGCATTTTTCTATGCGTAATAAAGAGGCACTTCCGGTGGGTCCGAGCTGACAGCGGGGGGGACGTTTTTTTCGCGAAATATGGTGGCCCGTCCGGTGGGTACCAGCAGTCAGGGGAGAAACGTTTTTTTCGCGAAATAAGGTGGTCCGTCCGGTGGGTCCCTGCTATCAGGTGGAGGAATAATTATTTTGCGCGTAATAAGGAGGCACTTCCTTGTGGCCGCCGTGGACCCAGCTGTCAGCCTCTCCACGTACAGTACTCTTCCGATGGAAGTCGGTCGTTGACCACATTGACCACGCCGCGCCGAGGGCACCATGGCGGTGGACGACGGCGACGCCTAGGAAGGGGACGATGCGGAGCCGGGGAAGACGCATCAGTGGAAGCCCGCGCGGAGAGGAGTACAAGGGTTCACTGGTTCGGCTGCGGTGTGAGGCTGCCGTCGTCGCGGAATAATAGGGGGTGTGGGTGAGTGGAGGGATGGCCTGGCCAGCGGTGGGAGTAGTATGGGGGCGGTGAGGCCTCCGCGGCAGCACAGCCGGCCACGGAAGGCAGGAGCAGGCGGCACGACCGGCGCTTCTTTGGGCGGCTGGACCAAGAAGACCAGAGGTTGAGGGAGCACTACGCCCGTTGGATGGACACCGTACGGTCACTGAAGCTAGAATCGTTTATATTGACTAAGTTGACAAAGCCCTTGGTACGCTCCAACTTAGTAGGCCCACAGGTCAGCCTCCGAAATGGTGCACCCCAGATGTCAGGGGGAGGAATCATTTTTTGGGCGGCCGAAGCTAAGAATATCCGAGATTGAAGAAGAAGCACGACATCCGTTGGATAGACATCCAACGGCCACTGCTGCTAGAACCGTGTGTTGACTATAATAAGTTGACAAAGCCTTGCATACGCGTCAACTTATTTTTTTAGGGGATGCGTCACTTAGTAGGCCCACAAGTGTGTGGCAGAGAACTTATAGCCCATTTGCGTTTTGTAAGAATGTACAACCCATTTTTGAATTCTAATGGAATTTACAATAGCCCATTTACAGTTTGTTAAAAGTACAACCCATTTTCTAGCTAGGACAACGATTAATAATTTCAACCAACCGTTGAAGACAGAATTCAATAAAATTTCCCACATTTTGATGGGATCCGAAATATTTTTATCCCTCTAGTCAGATTAAATATAAATTTGTATTACGTAAAAATCCAACGAAACATTGCGCGCGCAACAATGAAAATTTAAGATTTTCAAAATCCATAAATAATATTTTATAAACTAATTTCGTGTTTGGTGCATTTTTTATAGTTACTGCCCAGTTTTTATAATTACATCCCATTTATTATTTTTTTAAAGCCCATTTTCCTGTTAAGCCTAATGCATCCCTCCTAGGAAAGATTTGCAGCCCAGCGGGGCGGAGAATAACAAGTTGACCTTGCCTGGGTATTCCTCAAAAAGACGTATAGCTGGGCTAGCCATTTTCATCTTGAAAAAATTAGTATCTGGGCTGGATATCTGGCCTGGGCTAGACGGGCCACAGCCCGCCCAGTTAATACCCTGCTCTCCTCTGAACAACAACGAAATCATCACCAAGAAAAACTCTGCAGTGCTCACACCTCAAAAACACAAATACTGCTCGAGCTATTTGGTCCCAGCTGTCGGCCGCACCTTGTGCAATTCTCTCGTTTATATTGACTACATAGGTTGACAATGGTGTGGGACCGTGATGTCAGGAAACCAGGAGAAAGCAAAAAAAATATAGTTGTACATAATAAGGAGGCACTTGCGTACGTACGGCTATGGCCCTTGTGGGTCCCTAGTGTAATCTAGTCAAAATAAAGTCATCTCCTGAATCCTCATGTTCGTTGACCATGTTAACAATGCTCGGCGCCACGGCGAGCGCAACAACTCGAAGGACAACAGAGAGGGCCTCACGGGCCCTACAGAGGTCTGATACAACGCCCGCTGCTCATTCAGGAAGCCAGGATCATCGGACACCTGTGAGCACCTTCGAGAAACTGAGACGGCATGAAACGGTAAGGCCGCGCTTGGGAGCTCCGGTTTATTTCAAACCTGTATTAACATACAAGTGTAATTTACTCGTCATCGGAAGGCCCAAGGTCTGTAAGTAAAACTGGTGGGTTACGCGTGTAATTTGAGAGACCAGTGTATATTTTACGAGCATTGCTGGGCAAGGCCGAAACAGCAGCTAACGGCTGGATTAGCAATCGCCCGAGTGTCGTTCAGCGTTTTTATCGTGTGTGAAGTACTTCCGACATTTTACTAGTCGAAATCGACCAACCAAGCTCCTTCGCCCGAGACCATCTGCTTTAATTTACAAGCTTCAGTTTTACAAGCGGTTTTGGTTGGAAAACGACGATCCAATCACGTCCTAATATCATGAGTTGGTCGGAAGATCATATGGTTTCACGTCTAACCTACCCGACATGTCGTATAGGCTATGAATGAAACATTAGACAATGAACTTCTTACGCACGGAAACAACAGAAGAGGATGATCTTCTTAACAACCAAATCACTGGCATTAGATCGACATGCAAAACAATACGAAGCATTATTCTCAGGAGCCACGGTGAACAGCTCGTGATGCCGCATGCCACAACATTCCAAGCTCAACTTTGCAATCAAACACAAGGCCTGGCATTACATAGACAATATTCAGAACAAACTCTTAACACAGGAATATCTCAGCAGAGTAACTATTTACTTCTAAACTAAACACAGGAATATGAAAAAACACTCGACGCTGCCCACAGCAAGGGCGTCCCACTCAAAAATATCAAATGCATGTCTTCTGGCTAACATCAATGAGCAAATTTTGACAAGGTTTTCCAATTCCAATATATTAAACTAACGTCTTCTTGCTAACATCAATGAGCAAATTTTGACAAGGTTTTCCAATTCCAATATATTAAACTAACGTCTTCTTGCTAACATCAATGATTAAACTTTGACAAGCTTTTCCCATTAAAAATATGTAATGCCTATGATCGTGTCCTGTCTTAGCTTCTTGTACTTGTTTGGGCACTTTTTGCCCAGGGCACTCCACGTGTTGTTAAATTGCCAATGGTCTCTGCAGACTAGTCATGTCACCGGTGTCTAATAATACTCTGTAAAGCTTCTCGGTCATTCCTTCTGTAATGTACCGCATCCAGTGACTGCTTCTTTCTGCAAAGTGGAACGACCAACTGGACCCAGTAACGCAGCAGTTTGCCTTGGACACATTGGCTCCTTTTGTGCAGTTCAACTAAAATCGAAGTCGGAATAAAACCGAGCTTTAATTTTGATATCCCTGTAAGCAACAATAGGTATAAGGGAAACAATTACTGAGAAATAACGGTTGATGACTTGTCTTAATGGGAAACAAAGCAGGAGAGTAGCAATTCTCCATCAGTGTGATTCATTCATATTGACTGAGACATTATCTTAACAATGCCTTGGTTCAACATGTATAAAGAACGACAAAGCAGAAAAGTACCATTCCTAAAACAATGCAACTGATTCATTTTTAAAGAGACATTATCTTAACAATACCTTGGTTAAACATGTAGAAAGAACTACAAAGCAGGATAGTACCATTCCTAACAAGTGTTGCAGTTTTGAACTAAGATTCAGTAGTTAATTAATTCTGAGAGTGGCATTGCTTAATTTTACCAGCGGCATTAGATTAACGAAAAGCATAAACAGTTCCAGGGGAGAGTGGGCGCAACAACAATATGTGCTTCCATCTACTTATAAAGGGGGTGATGCAGAGTTTGTTGTAACAAAGCAACAAGCATCATGTCTGGGTTGGTCCCATTTTTGTTCACTACTTAATGGGAAAAGACAGCAATACAATAGCTTCAATTCAACATTTATTTAAAACAGTACCAATACAAGTAGCACAACATCTCAAAGCACACTGCACAATCATGTGGATGAAGGCCTGTACTGACCTTTCATGAGAACACCAGGATAAAATACGAATCTGCTAACACGAATAGGAAATCCAATCTCCTTTTGTGCAGTTGCACTGAAATCAAGCAAAGTGTTTCGCGTAGCGAAGCAAAATGTCGCAATAGCAACAAGTTGAATAGATATCATGTGGTTGAGACCAAGATTTGAAACAACTCGACAGGAACACTGGAAACAAATCTCGATCTCCTTTTGTGCAGTTCCACCAAAATTAAGCAAAGTCACCGGTGTGACATTCAAGTTGAACTGCACAAAACACTCTTAAAACATAAGTGTTTCGAGTAGCGAAGCAAAATGTCGCAATAGCAACAAGTTGAATCGATACCCCTGTTTTAACAGAGGCAAAAAAGGAAACAATTACTTGCCGATAAAGGAGGATGAAACAAACGGTGACAGAAAGAAGCATCTAACTTATCTTGGATGGAAAACAAAGTAGGATAGTAGCATTTCTAAAACGGTTGCATTGATTCATATTAACAGAGACACTCTCTTGAAACAACATTCATTAAAAAATGTAATTTACTTTTAACTGTGGCATTGCTTCAATTTTCCGGCGGCATTCTTAGATTAACAACAGCAAAATAGCTGTATGGGACATGCTAGCACCATGTGCGTCCACACGTATAAATGGGTGATGCAGAGTATGTAGCCAAGCAGCATATCTGTGTTGGTCCCATATTTGTTCTCTTTGAACTTTTTTCCTATGTGAGGGCAGGAAATCTAGTCCTGCACAAACTACCCGACCCCCCCTTGTTTCTTTCCCTTTTCAACAAAGAGATCGGTTCCTTACAGATGTGTGTACTGGGTTACCCCCTTTTTCCCTTTTCGACCAACAAAGCGGCTAGATAGCCAGTCTATACTACTTTTCCTCCCTCCTTTCCTCATTGAACCACGTCCTAGATTCATGCTCCACCCCACTGCACCTTTCTTTCCTCTGTGAACCAAGACCTAGATTCGACTACAGATCGAAAAAGATCCACATGCAGCTAGAGTAACGACGGTTTCAAAGAAACTTATACCTTAGGGTCGTCGGGATGTGGCAAGGTGTGCGGCGGGAGGCCCGATCTGCCCACACTACGTACGGTAGCGAGGAAGAAGGGGTCGGTGGCCCTCCCGCACAGGCGCTGGGTGAAAGAGAACAACGCAACCGGTAGTGGATTGCCTCCCTCGCCGAAGGCGATAGAGTTAACGCTGCACCTCCTCCCCTTCCCGGTGCGAACATGATATGGACGCCTCCTTCACCAGCTGTGAGGGGAGAGAGAGAGACAAGAGGCCAACGCAATCTTGTTTAGATTTGGTGAAGAGAGGGTGAGAGACTGTGAATATAGCAAACCCTAGCAAATGAACGTTGAGCCTGCAGCGTGTAACATATATGTATTGCGGCAAGCGTGTGGAGAGTGCAAAGCCTAGCGAAGAAGCACTGAGGCACCCGCTTATATATATACTAATGTAGTATGGACTGAGCTCCGGTGCGTTCACTTCATCTGCTTTTGGCTGTATGACAGGTGAGCCAGCCACATTTTGGGCCCACCTGTCATAAACACAAAGGCAGGTGCACTAAGTCTATGAAGCTGCGTCCATATAGTACTCTCGTGTGTATACAACTAATATATAGTGGAGTGGTTTTCTTATTCTCTCCATAACAATCATTTTAAATTGCGTAAGTACGAAATGAAACTCTTTATTTAATGTACAGTGAAGAAACTAGTACTACTTCCGATGAACTAACGATCCACGCCCACGCGTCCTGGTCGCACGTCCTGTCCTTCACGTGTGGTACACTACCCTCCCTTAAGTGAACAACCACACATGCGCCAAATTATCGGAAACGTGTGAGAGTGTGTACAAATAAAGAATTTTAATTTCAATTATCGGAAAGGTTTGAGAGTATTACAAAGTTTGACTTCAGTCAAATCTAATATGCGGAGTAAATAAAAATGGAGGGCTACTACGTCCATCCGGGTTTTTAGTCCACACCATTTTTTAAATCAAAGTTAATAGCTGGACAAATAAAATTACAGGGGAGCTGGAGACAAAGTTGTGAGAAGGCTTAGAAATCAATACAAAACTTATGCTCTTAGTACCAACGTCGATCCTTCTTCGAGGAAACATTTGGTTCATAGCCAATTGTGTGATAAAATTGCACCAACGTGAAAGACGACTGCGTCTCCAACGCAACCAAGGTGAACTGACGAAGGATATCATCTTTGTGCGTAACAAGCAAAGAGCACTGATGGAAGACAACTTGTTTTTCATTGAAAATCGATCAGCTTCACCAGCCGACGCAACCATGAGGCGCAACCATGAGCATCGATAGGTCATCGTGGTGATGCATCATCCATTTGGCATCAAGTTTGGGTGAGGCACCTATGAAGTTCGACAAATCCTCACTGTGGTCTGTTTCTTCTCAGTAATCAAGCTCGAGGAAGGAAGAACCACGTGGCAGAGGACAGTGAGGCGGAACAACAATGGCCATCCAATTTTGTGCAGTTCCACTAAAATTGAGGAAGACATGCCCGGGTATGGAGACACGCATCGCTGTTTCCAAAAATATAAAAAAGGGTTAATGAAAAGTACACCAACAAACAGAAGCATCATAATTATATCTTGATGGGAACTAAACCAGGATACCCGAGAAAAAAAGCATTTCTTCATTTAACCAGTGATAGTACTACCACCATATGGACAATGACCGCACAACCACCATGTACTTTTTGTCGAAACAACATGTATACCTCCACCGAGGCATAAATCAGGACAACTTTTCGAGTGGCATTTCCTCTATAATAGTACTAGTAGGTGATGTTGGACCAGCCGACGAACCCTAGCTACTATGCATGGGGAGCTGGGGAGTAGTCGCATAGAAGAAAACCCGCACGCAGCGACCTGGGGAGCTGGACCAGTACAAGAAGTTATACCTCAGGTGGGCGAGATGTCGTTTAGGCAGGCGGGCGGGATCTGCCCACATGATGGCAGCGAACAAGGGCGCGGAGGATCTTCGTCCGCGCCAGCGCCGGCTCCGAGAGGACGGTGCGCATCGGCTCCCTCCGTCGCCGACGGCGACAACGTCAACGCTGCACCTCCTCACCTCCCGCAGCGGACGTGATTCGGCCGGATCTGTGACCACAAGTGAGGAGAGAGATAGACTGGACACTGTCATCTTGTTTTGATATGGAGAGGGTGAGAGAGCGAGACGCAAGAAACTCTATCAAAAAAGAGGCTATAATGGAGTAAAAAAATCTCTCCATAGTAGTGGTTTTAAATAGAATACGCGCGTTCCCGGAAAAAAGAAACGAAAACCGGCGGACAATTTTTTAAGGGTCTGTCTAGGACACATCTAGATGTGACATAGTTATGTCACATCTAAGTTGATGTCCACTCTGTTTGTGGTCTATTTTTTTTGTCCTAGTTTTTTTGTTTCTTGTTGCTACATTATATACTTGTGGGAGCTTAGATGTGATATCCTTAAATAACATCTAGATGTGAATTAGACAAACTGATTTTCTAACGTACCAAGAAAGAAAACTCAATCAAGAACACGCCCCCGCTTTCAGGTCGCGAGAGTCGTCGCGCACACACACATAGACATAGACATGCATATCCGTGTTTACGTAAAATTCCATTTCCATCTCCATCTCCAATCATATTTGTCCAACTGGCACATTATTTACGTTGTTAATTATATACGCAGCAATATTAACGTACAACATCTCTTATTTGCACACGTCCGGACCGCTGCCACGGCCGGTCCTAACCAACCCAAACCCTCTTTTTCACCCCCACGTGCTTCCCGCCAGAAACGGTCAGTGCTGCATTCATGCCTGGCTAGAGCGGACGCGACCTCTCACTAGCTCCAGCATTGAAGCGGCGCACCGATCAAGCATCGCCCGCGCTGCTTCCAGGTGCACGCGGCTACTCCATGTTCAAAGGTCGTAATAGCCGGGTACAACATGCATGTAAAAAGTTCTTGGGAGTCTGTGCTATAGCTAGCTATCCTCCCCCAACTCGTCAATCTCTTCCAGTAGTGCTAGTAGTACTCCATGGTGCGATCCATCGACAAGCAAGCAGGAAAGTTATCGTATAGTCGGTTTGCGGTGAGTGGCATGCCGAGCGACCGTGTGGGGTCGAGCCGTGGAGGAGGGTGAGACACGAACACGACAGACGTGATTTAAACGTTGGTTTTGCTCGATGGCGCGATCCAACAAAATGAAACGTTGGTTTCTCTCCGTTTCCATTTTTTCTCCGGAAAAACGGAAACTTTCCACTCCATTTTCATTCCTATTCCAAGGTTGCCCCGTTACAACATTCCATCAAATACAAAGGAAAACTAACACGCATGCTGATGCATCTCAATGATTCACAGATCATAGCCAATATTTACTTCACAACTAAAGAAAAAAGTTGTGAGAGCGTGTACGAAAGAAAAACTACTGATGGGGTCACTACGACTTAAACCCTAAACCCTAAACATGATTTAATTCCCTGGCCAGGTAGAACCTGTCAAAGGAAAGACGGCTGGCACCCTCGGATCATACGATGCTTTTGTGCAGTTCCACTAAAATCGACCTGAGCATCCCTGATGGCAAAGATATTGAAGAAGTGTGATTAGAATAATAGTACTGGCACTAGTTCATGAGACATAAACTCATCACAAGTAGAAGCCGGTAGAAGTAGAGAAAGATCGACATGGAGATGGAGCTACGGCAGTGGAGCAAGCCGGCTCCAAAAGGAAGATGGACTACCTGGGACGTCGGGCTGTAGCTAGAAGGGCGGTTGGGACGCGGCATCGGCCCATACCGCGGTGACCCCCGATTGGGACGCACCGACTGTGGGTTTTCTCCCTCGCCGATGTCGACCGCGTCTACGCAGAACATTGTTCCCTTCCCCCAGCTGCGGGATCAGGCCCGTCGTTCTATGCTTGTGAAGAGAGCAACCTTAGCAAGCAGGCTTGTAGCTTAGGCTCCTGCTAGTGTATATATAGTGGTTTTCTTTTTCTCTCCATATCAACCATTTTATATTGCGTACATGTCATTCAAGAGTGAAATGATGGTTGCTTCTTCCGACTAACTTACTGTGTGATTTGACTGCTCCTTAGTGGCCCCTACACGTACTCCCCCTACGTGTATGCAACAGTCACACGTACACATGGACGCAAAAACGCGCGCGACGCCCTAATGCATGCATGTCCGAGCACACGACGGAACACACACGGTCACGCTAAGTGCTCAACCTACACGTGCATGCACACACATACTCAGTCAGGGTGAGCTAGTGACCGTATAAACACCGGAAAATATATATATTGAGCGCAATGAGCGTATTATGAAGTCCACTGACCATATTTTTACAAATATACAGTGACAGACAGTGTATTTATCTCGTTTGAAATTAATCCATATTAACCGGAGAGGAGGCAGTATGGACTAGCATTACTTGCGCGCGGTGGCTCGCAGGACAAGGAGAAACTTTTGACTAATGCAAGCTCTCCCTCGCTCAGGCGGTGGACGTGCAACAGTTAATTCGGTGTCAGATTGCCAGAAGCATACACTATACTACTAGTGCTACTATTGTTCGACTTCCCGAATAGGCGAACAGCCAAGCGCAAAGTTTACTAATATAGTCTATAAAGGTACGTACTATACTAGTACTAGGAACCGGATGGAGGAGCGTCTGCACTCTTATTATAATTTTAAAATGTGATAAAGCAATCTTCAACACATTTGGTTCTCTTCGAGGGTTCTCGCATGTGATAATGGAAGTTGATTGCATGGAACACTCGCCACAATTCTCGCTTAATTCTGGCTCATATCCTGTTACAAATAGTAGCGCTCGGTAATATTTCCTCTTTTTTGTTATTCAGCATGTAAACAGGTCAGCAAACCTTGCGGCGCATCTTCGTGCGAACCGTGCTTGCTGCACTTTGAATGTGGCCGAGAGCTGGCTTGATGAAACACCTCGCTTCCTACTTCTTTTTTTGCGGGGTACCTCGCTTCCTAGTGACCAGTGTCTTGGCTGATCGTCCTAAGAATGCTTATATATGAATAAAGCTCTCTCATTTACCCGCAAAAAAGATTAAGCCATATTAACCGGAAAGGAGGGAGTATGGACTAGCACTACTTTTTGGTGTGTCCCGTCAACTCGCAGAACGAGGAGAAGCTTGCAGGACAAGGTGAAGCTCGCTTACGCCTTTTGACTAATGCAACCTACCCTCGGTGGACATGCATCAGTCCATTCGGTGTCAGATTGTCAGAGGCATACACTGTAGTACCCAACATGCGGAGTACCATCATTGTTCGACTTCACGAAGAGGCGAAGAGCCAAGCGCAGTAGTACGAGTAGTACTACTACTAGAACCGCATGGTGGAGCGTTTGTACTCTTATTTCTTTTATCTCTGATAAAGTACACGTTTATTCCGGAGAAGGGCGGAAAACGGCAGCCCAACATGTAATGAATGATATCGATCAACCAACCATGCTCGAATATATCTTGGCCTCCATGCGAACCCGTCTGTGTGTTCTCGCTCCTCGTCTCTCTCAAGGAACGGCGGGTTGGCTCTTTGCCGTCAATTGAGATCGGTTTGCTCACACTCCTGTCCCACATGTCAGTGATATGCCAAGAGGAGGTGCGTTGACCGACTGGCCATACGCGTACTTGGTTTTGAACCTTCATACTACTCCTCCCTCCGTCACAGTTTACAGGGCGCGCTTCATTATGATGCATTTCTCTCAATGCATTTCCACCACCAGAGAGACTTTAGACGCGTTTGGTTTAATGCTCAATTAATTAGGGCGTGGTAACCGCAATCAAGTCCACAATTTTCTCTCCATGTAACTACGGAGTGGAGTAAGTGCATGCATGTGTGTACCCGGGGTGGAAGCACTGCATGCATGTGTGTACGCATTATTCCCTCTAGTAATAGACGCCGTGCTATAACTACCAATGCTATTTTTCAGGCCGATCGCTAGTCGCCTTGGTCCCACAGATCTTTTTTCTTTTTTCTGAAGCGCGCTGTATAAACAGTGACGGATGGAGTAGTATGAGCGGATTCAAAGAAGAGCGTATTGATGGTTGCTTCTTCAGAGCAACTTACAGTGGGAAAGGTGGGGCTTACGATTTGACTGCTCATTACTCACTATTAATGCGGCGCAACGACCGGGCTGAGTCTCCCATGCGGTTGTGCACTACCCCCTCGGTTCTTAAATATACTCCGGAGTATATTTGTCTTTCTAGAGATTTCAACGAGTGACTACTCAAATATTTGTCTTTTTAGAGATTTCAAATGGACTGGCACATACGGATGTATATACATATTTTAGAGTGTAGATTCTCTCATTTTGCTCCGTATGTAGTCACTTGTTGAAATCTCTAGAAAGACGAATAGAATATTTAGGAACGGAGGGAGTACACATACGAAGCAAAATGAGTGAATCTACACTCTAAAATATGCCCGTTTGAAATTTGTAAAAAGACAAATATTTAGGAACGAAGGAGTATAATTTTGTGCATGGCACATGGACCCGGATGATGAAGAGGCTTCTGGCAATGCTATCAAGCTTCCATCATTTGTTTACATAATTGACGTACTATACAAATAATTTTCCAGCGAGACATGAAATTGTACAATGGTGTGAGCTTTCAGCTTCTGTTTCGCGTGTCTTGCCATCGATGCTCTTTCGGAAACAATAAAAAACTAACTTCCTTGCTAATGCATGTCAATTATTAGCAGATCAGAGCTAATAATTACATCACAACTGAAGATAGAGTTGTGAGAAGGTGTTAAATTAAAATTGATCCATGCTTTCATTGGCAACAATGTCCCCCCAGCTCTGTCTAAATCAACAAGGCATGTTGGGAAAAAAGTAGCTATCTAGAGTATGCAACATTCCGTTTTGTGCAGTTCCATTAAAATAGAGCTGAGCGTCCCTGTTCCAAAGATATTAAGTGTGATTACGATAATAGAGGACTGCTGATGAAACAATAAACACATAAATAGAAGCCGGTCACCTTTGTAGTCTCTCTTAAGACTAACTAGTTGGAGAAGATTAGGCTCGGAGTTGGATGAGGAGGATAGAGAAAAACCAATCTCCCTTTACGCAATCGCACTGAAATGTAGAGACATTGCCCATGTGACATTTTAGTACAACTGCACAAAACACTCTTAAGAAAAAAGTGATTTGTGCAGTTCACCAAAAGGTCGCAATAGCAACGAGGTGAAATGGATAGCCCTGTTTGCAAAAAAAGAGGTAGAAAGGAAACAATTACTGGCCAATAACAGTTGATGACACATGCGACGACAAAAAAGAAGCATATTCCTTGCCCTAAGGGAAAATAACAACACAGTTGTGTTTGTCTAAAACGGTGTGAGGACAAGAATGCAATATGGAAAGTACGCTGGACGAGCTACATTTTGGGCAAAGAACTATGGAAGTTCCACATGCAGCAATGTGGGAAGACGGGCAATGGAGAAAGGCCGGAGGGGATACCTGGAGGTCATCGGTATGTAACTAGGTGAGCGGCGGCGGGCGGAATCTGCGAGTAGGTGGCGTAGGCCCTGCCATGCCGGAGCTTGGTCAGAGAGATCGCCGTGTACCGCAGATCTGGACGTGCTGCCTCGGCGCCGTCGAACAGAGAAACAATGCATTTCCTCCCTTTGCCTCGGCGGGTGGGATGCAGCCGGATCAGTGACCAACGGTGAGAGAGAGAGAGGCCACCGCACTCCCTTTCCCACGGCGGACGGGATGCGGCCGGATCAGTGACCAATGGTGAGAGAGAGAGGCCACCGCAGCCTTGTGCGAGATACTCTGAAGAGTGACAAACCAGGCACGCAAGGCTCCATTGTATATAGTGAGCGGACTACCTTTTTCTCCATAAAAATCGTTTTATATTCTGTGTACGTGCCATTGAGCGCTATAACTTTATTTAAAAATAACGCGGCACCGCGTCAAGTCGAACTTTGTTTCGTCCAGGCGTGGTACACGACCTCCCTAGGTAAACAACCGCTACAGGCGTTCAAATTAGCACGTGGGCTGCCATTTCGTAAAGAAATGAGCTCCACTGTGTACCCGCGCGGGTGTGGCTAGGCACGAAGCGTGAGTACATGCACGGTGCACCTATTCCCTTCTTGTATACGTACACCACCTACGTGGGATTGTGTGAGAGAGATATAGTGTGTGGGTTCTTGAGAGTTTTTTTTTG